>NW_026290327.1:47500-61081 GCF_023373465.1 Oncorhynchus keta
TTTAAATTGTGCATAAGGATTTTTTTGTGGGCCAAATGACGTAAGAAATTTGACATGCTCAAAAATCCTGCAGAAATGCAAAATTGACTGGCCTGATGAACTCGGGATGGCCGGGCAGTGATAGTTGTTCCTTTCCATCACTCGTTGTGTTGACTTCATCATGTCCATTTTGTGATGTTTTTTCACTATATAATCATATTGCAAGTGCACGTGCATTTGCAATATGTTTCAATGTGCATTTACCATATGAAATTTGACCTTGCTCAAAAATGCAAAATTGACTGGTCTGATGAACACAGGATGGCCGAGCAGTGATAGTTGTACATTTCCATCACTCGTTGTGTTGATTTCATCATCTCCGTTAGGTGATGTTTTTACACTATAGAATCATATTGCAAATGCACGTGCATTGTTGTGCAACTGGTAACCCAAAAATAAAAATATGGTTGTAAATGCATTTACCGGTCATTCTGATATTAATGCTCGCTATGGGAACACAGGATGGCCGGGCAGTGATAGTTGTACATTTCCATCACTCGTTGTGTTGATTTCATCATGTCCATTAGGTGATGTTTTTACACTATAGAATCATATTGCAAGTGCGCGCGCATTTGCAATATGTTTCAATGTGCATTTACCATATGAAATTTGACATGCTCAAAAATGCAAAATTGACTGGTCTGATGGACACAGGATGGCCGAGCAGTGATAGTTGTACATTTCCATCACTCGTTGTGTTGATTTCATCATGTCCATTAGGTGATGTTTTTCACTATAGAATCATATTGCAAGTGCACGCGCATTTGCAATATGTTTCAATGTGCATTTACCATATGAAATTTGACATGCTCAAAAATGCAAAATTGACTGGTCTGAGAACACAGGATGGCTGAGCAGTGATAGTTGTACATTTCCATCACCTGTTGTGTTGATTTCATCATGTCCATTTGTTTATGTTTTCTCACTTTTGCAAAGTCACTGTGCATTTGCAATATGGTTCAATGGGCAGGTACCATCACGAATTTGTCATGCTATAAAAATCCTGCAGGAATGTGAAATTGACTGGTCTGATGAACACAGGATGGCCGAGCAGTGATAGTTGTACATTTCCATCACTTGTTGTGTTGATTTCATCATGTCCATTAGGTGATGTTTTTTCACTATAGAATCATATTGCAAATGCACGTGCATTGTTGTGCAACTGGTAACCCAAAAATTAAAATATGGTTGTAAATGCATTTACCGGGACTCCTATTATCCATGCCCGCTATGGGAGTACCCTACTACGGCCCTCTATCTATGGGGGCAGTCCTGAGTGCTTTATGGACTGTTTAAAATATTCTGATGGATACGCATGTTGTGCAACTGGTGATTGAATAGGCACCTGGTAACCCAAAAATGAAAATATGGTTGTGAATGCATTTACCGGTCATTCTGATATTAATGCCCGCTATGGGAACACAGGATGGCCGAGCAGTGATAGTTGTACATTTCCATCACTCGTTGTGTTGATTTCATCATGTCCATTAGGTGATGTTTTTACACTATAGAATCATATTGCAAGTGCGCGCGCATTTGCAATATGTTTCAATGTGCATTTACCATATGAAATTTGAAATGCTCAAAAATGCAAAATTGACTGGTCTGATGGACACAGGATGGCCGAGCAGTGATAGTTGTACATTTCCATCACTCGTTGTGTTGATTTCATCATGTCCATTAGGTGATGTTTTTCACTATAGAATCATATTGCAAGTGCACGCGCATTTGCAATATGTTTCAATGTGCATTTACCATATGAAATTTGACATGCTCAAAAATGCAAAATTGACTGGTCTGATGAACACAGGATGGCTGAGCAGTGATAGTTGTACATTTCCATCACCTGTTGTGTTGATTTCATCATGTCCATTTGTTTATGTTTTCTCACTTTTGCAAAGTCACTGTGCATTTGCAATATGGTTCAATGGGCAGGTACCATCACGAATTTGTCATGCTATAAAAATCCTGCAGGAATGTGAAATTGACTGGTCTGATGAACACAGGATGGCCGAGCAGTGATAGTTGTACATTTCCATCACTTGTTGTGTTGATTTCATCATGTCCATTAGGTGATGTTTTTTCACTATAGAATCATATTGCAAATGCACGTGCATTGTTGTGCAACTGGTAACCCAAAAATTAAAATATGGTTGTAAATGCATTTACCGGGACTCCTATTATCCATGCCCGCTATGGGATACCCTACACGGCCCTCTATCTATGGGGGCAGTCCTCAGTGCTTTATGGACTGTTTAAAATATTCTGATGGATACGCATGTTGTGCAACTGGTGATTGAAAATAGGCACCTGGTAACCCAAAAATGAAAATATGGTTGTGAATGCATTTACCGGTCATTCTGATATTAATGCCCGCTATGGGAACACAGGATGGCCGAGCAGTGATAGTTGTACATTTCCATCACTCGTTGTGTTGATTTCATCATTGATGTTTTTTTCATCATGTCCATTAGGTGATGTTTTTACACTATAGAATCATATTGCAAGTGCGCGCGCATTTGCAATATGTTTCAATGTGCATTTACCATATGAAATTTGACATGCTCAAAAATGCAAAATTGACTGGTCTGATGGACACAGGATGGCCGAGCAGTGATAGTTGTACATTTCCATCACTCGTTGTGTTGATTTCATCATGTCCATTAGGTGATGTTTTTCACTATAGAATCATATTGCAAAGTCGCGCATTTGCAATATGTTTCAATGTGCATTTACCATATGAAATTTGAAATGCTCAAAAATGCAAAATTGACTGGTCTGATGGACACAGGATGGCCGAGCAGTGATAGTTGTACATTTCCATCACTGTTGTGTTGATTTCATCATGTCCATTAGGTGATGTTTTTTCACTATAGAATCATATTGCAAGTGCGCGCATTTGCAATATGTTTCTGCATTTACCATATGAAATTTGACATGCTCAAAAATGCAAAATTGACTGGTCTGATGAACACAGGATGGCCGAGCAGTGATAGTTGTACATTTCCATCACTCGTTGTGTTGATTTCATCATGTCCATTAGGTGATGTTTTTACACTATAGAATCATATTGCAAGTGCGCGCGCATTTGCAATATGTTTCAATGTGCATTTACCATATGAAATTTGAAATGCTCAAAAATGCAAAATTGACTGGTCTGATGGACACAGGATGGCCGAGCAGTGATAGTTGTACATTTCCATCACTCGTTGTGTTGATTTCATCATGTCCATTAGGTGATGTTTTTCACTATAGAATCATATTGCAAGTGCACGCGCATTTGCAATATGTTTCAATGTGCATTTACCATATGAAATTTGACATGCTCAAAAATGCAAAATTGACTGGTCTGATGGACACAGGATGGCCGAGCAGTGATAGTTGTACATTTCCATCACTCGTTGTGTTGATTTCATCATGTCCATTAGGTGATGTTTTTCACTATAGAATCATATTGCAAGTGCACGCGCATTTGCAATATGTTTCAATGTGCATTTACCATATGAAATTTGACATGCTCAAAAATGCAAAATTGACTGGTCTGATGAACACAGGATGGCTGAGCAGTGATAGTTGTACATTTCCATCACCTGTTGTGTTGATTTCATCATGTCCATTTGTTTATGTTTTCTCAATTTTGCAAAGTCACTGTGCATTTGCAATATGGTTCAATGGGCAGGTACCATCACGAATTTGTCATGCTATAAAAATCCTGCAGGAATGTGAAATTGACTGGTCTGATGAACACAGGATGGCCGAGCAGTGATAGTTGTACATTTCCATCACTTGTTGTGTTGATTTCATCATGTCCATTAGGTGATGTTTTTCACTATAGAATCATATTGCAAATGCACGTGCATTGTTGTGCAACTGGTAACCCAAAAATTAAAATATGGTTGTAAATGCATTTACCGGGACTCCTATTATCCATGCCCGCTATGGGAGTACCCTACTACTATCAGGATGGGGGCAGTCCTGAGTGCATTTATGGACTGTTTAAAATATTCATCTGATGGATACGTGATGTTGTGCAACTGGTGATTGAAAATAGGCACCTGGTAACCCAAAAATGAAAATATGGTTGTGAATGCATTTACCGGTCATTCTGATATTAATGCCCGATGGAACACAGGATGGCCGAGCAGTGATAGTTGTACATTTCCATCACTCGTTGTGTTGATTTCATCATGTCCATTAGGTGATGTTTTTACACTATAGAATCATATTGCAAGTGCGCGCGCATTTGCAATATGTTTCAATGTGCATTTACCATATGAAATTTGACATGCTCAAAAATGCAAAATTGACTGGTCTGATGGACACAGGATGGCCGAGCAGTGATAGTTGTACATTTCCATCACTCGTTGTGTTGATTTCATCATGTCCATTAGGTGATGTTTTTCACTATAGAATCATATTGCAAGTGCACGCGCATTTGCAATATGTTTCAATGTGCATTTACCATATGAAATTTGACATGCTCAAAAATGCAAAATTGACTGGTCTGATGAACACAGGATGGCTGAGCAGTGATAGTTGTACATTTCCATCACCTGTTGTGTTGATTTCATCATGTCCATTTGTTTATGTTTTCTCACTTTTGCAAAGTCACTGTGCATTTGCAATATGGTTCAATGGGCAGGTACCATCACGAATTTGTCATGCTATAAAAATCCTGCAGGAATGTGAAATTGACTGGTCTGATGAACACAGGATGGCCGAGCAGTGATAGTTGTACATTTCCATCACTTGTTGTGTTGATTTCATCATGTCCATTAGGTGATGTTTTTTCACTATAGAATCATATTGCAAATGCACGTGCATTGTTGTGCAACTGGTAACCCAAAAATTAAAATATGGTTGTAAATGCATTTATGGGACTCCTATTATCCATGGTCGCTATGGGAACACAGGATGGCCGGCAGTGATAGTTGGGGCATTTCCATCACTCGTTGTGTTGATTTCATCATGTCCTGATGTTTTACGCATGTTGTGCAACTGGTGATTGAAAATAGGCACCTGGTAACCCAAAAATGAAAATATGGTTGTGAATGCATTTACCGGTCATTCTGATATTAATGGTATGGGAACACAGGATGGCCGAGCAGTGATAGTTGTACATTTCCATCACTCGTTGTGTTGATTTCATCATGTCCATTAGGTGATGTTTTTACACTATAGAATCATATTGCAAGTGCGCGCGCATTTGCAATATGTTTCAATGTGCATTTACCATATGAAATTTGACATGCTCAAAAATGCAAAATTGACTGGTCTGATGAACACAGGATGGCCGAGCAGTGATAGTTGTACATTTCCATCACTCGTTGTGTTGATTTCATCATGTCCATTAGGTGATGTTTTTTCACTATAGAATCATATTGCAAGTGCGCGCGCATTTGCAATATGTTTCAATGTGCATTTACCATATGAAATTTGAAATGCTCAAAAATGCAAAATTGACTGGTCTGATGGACACAGGATGGCCGAGCAGTGATAGTTGTACATTTCCATCACTCGTTGTGTTGATTTCATCATGTCCATTAGGTGATGTTTTTACACTATAGAATCATATTGCAAGTGCGCGCGCATTTGCAATATGTTTCAATGTGCATTTACCATATGAAATTTGACATGCTCAAAAATGCAAAATTGACTGGTCTGATGGACACAGGATGGCCGAGCAGTGATAGTTGTACATTTCCATCACTCGTTGTGTTGATTTCATCATGTCCATTAGGTGATGTTTTTACACTATAGAATCATATTGCAAGTGCGCGCGCATTTGCAATATGTTTCAATGTGCATTTACCATATGAAATTTGACATGCTCAAAAATGCAAAATTGACTGGTCTGATGGACACAGGATGGCCGAGCAGTGATAGTTGTACATTTCCATCACTCGTTGTGTTGATTTCATCATGTCCATTAGGTGATGTTTTTACACTATAGAATCATATTGCAAGTGCGCGCGCATTTGCAATATGTTTCAATGTGCATTTACCATATGAAATTTGACATGCTCAAAAATGCAAAATTGACTGGTCTGATGAACACAGGATGGCTGAGCAGTGATAGTTGTACATTTCCATCACTCGTTGTGTTGATTTCATCATGTCCATTTGTTTATGTTTTCTCACTTTTGCAAAGTCACTGTGCATTTGCAATATGGTTCAATGGGCAGGTACCATCACGAATTTGTCATGCTATAAAAATCCTGCAGGAATGTGAAATTGACTGGCCCGATGAACTCGGGATAGCTGGGCAGTGATTCTGGTTCATCTCCATGGCTCGTTAGGGTTGATTTCAGAATGTCACTTTTGGTGATGGTCCCTCTCCGTTTAAACATATTGCTAATGTACAAAAGTCAACTAGCAAGTCAGTGTCCATCAGTCAATTAGATGTCATTTTGACACCAAACTGATACCAATTGACACCAAACCCACTTTTTCCAACTCATTTAGAAGCCAACTATCATATATGTCAGAGCAGGCCCATAATTCACAGCGCCTTTAGTTTAAAACATAATAAAAACGTAAAACACATAGTTACGTTCTAGCTGCGGGTCCAGGTCAGACATTATGTGAAGGCCTATGTGAGGCGACCCCGAATCCCGAGTTTCGGCTCGATAGGTCCTTCGGTGCCCGAGTAAAACCCTAATTGGTGCTGAAAATCCACTTTTTCCATGCCTTGCTATGGGGTCCTTGAATGAGCTATCGGACCGAAACGTTGGGGTCCGTCTCTATGGGCCGAGCCGGTTCCAATGCACCTAGTCTTGTGTCTCTGAGACTTTTCTAAATGTCGCCATTTTCGTAATGGTCAAAATGAATTGAAATCATTGCAAATGTACGAGGCTATTTCTCGGTCCGAGAACCTTCTAGAGCCACCTAACTCACCACGCACTATCGACCCGAGGTCTAGAACAGGTTTCTAAAGTTTCGGAACTCTAGGTCTGACGGTTCTTTTTTAGCTCGAACAAAGCTAACTATTGGAGGCACTGTCTGTCTCTACAACCCCCAATACGTCCCTCCTTCCAAGTTGTGTGTCTGTGTGATTTAGTTTTCCTTTGAAATTTTATGGGAAAAATGACTGATTTACAGTTCATGGGGGTTGCCTAATCACACATATGAAGTTTTGGACAGATCTGACTTTTTTAACCCCTCGAAACAGCCCCTGAGACACCAATTAAGGCACTTCCGGTTGGCACAGGAAGCTATAAGTCAACACATATCCTCACTGGGCTATGCTTTTACAGAATCCTGTGTTTTAAGTCCTTACGTTAAGAATTGACTGATTTACACAGGGTTGAATGCACTATGTCTATCAAACTGCAGGCAGGTAATGGAAAAACACTTTTAGGGTGATTTTAACCACTTCCGGTTGGTCCAGGAAGCCTAGAATCAACACAGGTAGACCTCATACTGGCCTGATGGACTGTTATCAAAGACAGGTTCATACGGCATTCATAACCCATATAGACTTCAGGTTGAATTTAGGGGTGCAGGCAATGTATTCCTATGGGGAGAGAAGTCAATGCAAACTATTTGAAGTAAACACCTTCTTTTAACTATTAAGGGTTAATGCCACACGGTCAACGTTAGGCTTGCACGGATCGGAAGGACCTTAGGAACGTACCTGAGGTCGAATTGTGCTTCTCACCCTAACGGTTCTCTCACTGTCACCCAAAAGCAAATGACGTTGTGGGGCAGGCTTCATTTTGGGCCTACTTTTCTAATGGTCGCTGCGCTCAGACCGAGCGAGCTACGGTCAAGCGGGATATCTCGTTGAACTCGGCACGGCCTAGAGATTATGTTTATGCCATTGCCTGCTCTCTGTGTCTTTGAGAACCGCACTTTTTCACTCCATCCTTGCTGTGTGTGCGTGTGAGAGCTTTTCTTTGACATCTGTTGGGAGAAATGACTGATTTACAGTTCATGAGGGTTACCTAGTCACACATATGAAGTTTTGAAAAGATCTGACCTTTTTAACCCTTGGAAACTGCCACTGTGACATCATTAAAGGCACTTCCGGTTGGCACAGGAAGCTATAAGTAAACCCATGTCTTGATTGACATAGAAACTTACAGAATCCTGAGTTTTAAGTCCTTACGTTAAGAATTGACTGATTTACACAGGGTTGAATGCACTATGTCTATCAAACTGCAGGCAGGTAATGGAAAAACACTTTTAGGGTGATTTTAACCACTTCCGGTTGGTCCAGGAAGCCTAGAATCAACACAGGTAGACCTCATACTGGCCTGATGGACTGTTACCAAAGACAGGTTCATACGGCATTCATAACCCATATAGACTTCAGGTTGAATTTAGGGGTGTAAAGGCAATGTATTCCTATGGGGAGAGAAATCAATGCAAACTATTTGAAGTAAACACCTTCTTTTAACTATTAAGGGTTAATGCCACACGGTCAACGTTAGGCTTGCACGGATCGGAAGGACCTTAGGAACGTACCTGAGGTCGAATTGTGCTTCTCACCCTAACGGTTCTCTCACTGTCACCCAAAAGCAAATGACGTTGTGGGGCAGGCTTCATTTTGGGCCTACTTTTCTAATGGTCGCTGCGCTCAGACCGAGCGAGCTACGGTCAAGCGGGATATCTCGTTGAACTCGGCACGGCCTAGACATTATGTTTATGCCATTGCCTGCTCTCTGTGTCTTTAAGAACCACACTTTTTCACTCCATCCTTGCTGTGTGTGCGTGTGAGAGCTTTTCTTTGACATCTGCTGGGAGAAATGACTGATTTACAGTTTAGGAGGGTTACCTGGTCACACATATGAAGTTTTGGAGAGATGTGACTTTTCTAACCCTTCAAAACAGACAGTGTGACCCAATTAAAGGCACTTCCGGTTGGCACAGGAAGCTATAAGTAAACACATGTCTTGATTGACATAGCCACTTACAGAATCCTGAGTTTTAAGTCTTTAAGTTAAGAATTGACTGATCTACACAGGGTTGAATGCACTATGTCTATCAAACTGCATGCAGTGTATGGATCAACACTGATAAGGTGATTTCAACCACTTCCGGTTGCTTCAGGAAGCTTATAATTGGCACAGGTAGACCTCATAGTGGTCTGATGGACTGTCATAGAAGACAGGTTCATAAGTCATTCATAACCCACATAGGCTTCAGGTTGAATTTAGGGGTGCAGGCAATGTATTCCTATGGGGAGAGAAGTCAATGCAAACTCTTTGAAGTAAACACCTTATTTTAACTATTAAGGGTTAATGCCACATGGTCAAGGTTAGGCTTGCACGGATCGGGAGGACCTCAGGAACGTACCTGAGGTCGAATTGTGCTTCTCACCCTAACGGTTCTCTCACTGTCACCCAAAAGCAAATGACATTGAGGGCCAGGCTTCCTTTTGCGCCTTCTTTTTTTTTTCAAGGTCGCTGCACTCAGAGCGAGCTACGGTCAAGCGGGGCGTCTCGTTGAACTCTGCACAGCCTGGAGACTATGGTGATGCCATTTTTTGTGTTGATTTCAGAATGCCATTTTGGTGATGGTCCCTCTCCGTTTAAACATATTGCTAATGTACAAAAGTCAACTAGCAAGTCAGTGTCCACCAGTCAATTAGATGTCATTCTGACACCAAACTGATACCAATTGACACCAAACCCACTTTTTCCAACTCATTTAGAAGCCAACTATCACATATGTCAGAGCAGGCCCATAATTCACAGCGCCATTAGTTTAAAACATAATAAAAACGTAAAACACATAGTTACGTTCTAGCTGCGGGTCCAGGTCAGACATTATGTGAAGGCCTATGTGAGGCGACCCCGAATCCCGAGTTTCGGCTCGATAGGTCCTTCGGTGCCCGAGTAAAACCCTAATTGGTGCTGAAAATCCACTTTTTCCATGCCTTGCTATGGGGTCCTTGAATGAGCTATCGGACCGAAACGTTGGGGTCCGTCTCTATGGGCCGAGCCGGTTCAATGCACCTAGTCTTGTGTCTCTGAGACTTTTCTAAATGTCGCCATTTTCGTAATGGTCAAAATGAATTGAAATCATTGCAAATGTACGAGGCTATTTCTCGGTCCGAGAACCTTCTAGAGCCACCTAACTCACCACGCACTATCGACCCGAGGTCTAGAACAGGTTTCTAAAGTTTCGGAACTCTAGGTCTGACGGTTCTTTTTAGCTCGAACAAAGCTAACTATTGGAGGCACTGTCTGTCTCTACAAACCCCAATACGTCCCTCCTTCCAAGTTGTGTGTCTGTGTGATTTAGTTTTCCTTTGAAATTTTATGGGAAAAATGACTGATTTACAGTTCATGGGGGTTGCCTAATCACACATATGAAGTTTTGGACAGATCTGACTTTTTTAACCCCTCGAAACAGCCCCTGAGACACCAATTAAGGCACTTCCGGTTGTCACAGGAAGCTATAAGTCAACACATATCCTCACTGGGCTATGCTTTTACAGAATCCTGAGTTTTAAGTCCTTACGTTAAGAATTGACTGATTTACACAGGGTTGAATGCACTATGTCTATCAAACTGCAGGCAGGTAATGGAAAAACACTTTTAGGGTGATTTTAACCACTTCCGGTTGGTCCAGGAAGCTTAGAATCAACACAGGTAGACCTCATACTGGCCTGATGGACTGTTACCAAAGACAGGTTCATACGGCATTCATAACCCATATAGACTTCAGGTTGAATTTAGGGGTAAAGGCAATGTATTCCTATGGGGAGAGAAGTCAATGCAAACTCTTTGAAGTAAACACCTTCTTTTAACTATTAAGGGTTAATGCCACACGGTCAAGGTTAGGCTTGCACGGATCGGAAGGACCTTAGGAACGTACCTGAGGTCGAATTGTGCTTCTCACCCTAACGGTTCTCTCACTGTCACCCAAAAGCAAATGACATTGAGGGCCAGGCTTCCTTTTGCGCCTTCTTTTTTTCAAGGTCGCTGCACTCAGAGCGAGCTACGGTCAAGCGGGGCGTCTCGTTGAACTCTGCACAGCCTGGAGACTATGGTGATGCCATTTTTTGTGTTGATTTCAGAATGCCATTTTGGTGATGGTCCCTCTCCGTTTAAACATATTGCTAATGTACAAAAGTCAACTAGCAAGTCAGTGTCCACCAGTCAATTAGATGTCATTCTGACACCAAACTGATACCAATTGACACCAAACCCACTTTTTCCAACTCATTTAGAAGCCAACTATCACATATGTCAGAGCAGGCCCATAATTCACAGCGCCATTAGTTTAAAACATAATAAAACGTAAAACACATAGTTACGTTCTAGCTGCGGGTCCAGGTCAGACATTATGTGAAGGCCTATGTGAGGCGACCCCGAATCCCGAGTTTCGGCTCGATAGGTCCTTCGGTGCCCGAGTAAAACCCTAATTGGTGCTGAAAATCCACTTTTTCCATGCCTTGCTATGGGGTCCTTGAATGAGCTATCGGACCGAAACGTTGGGGTCCGTCTCTATGGGCCGAGCCGGTTCCAATGCACCTAGTCTTGTGTCTCTGAGACTTTTCTAAATGTCGCCATTTTCGTAATGGTCAAAATGAATTGAAATCATTGCAAATGTACGAGGCTATTTCTCGGTCCGAGAACCTTCTAGAGCCACCTAACTCACCACGCACTATCGACCCGAGGTCTAGAACAGGTTTCTAAAGTTTCGGAACTCTAGGTCTGACGGTTCTTTTAGCTCGAACAAAGCTAACTATTGGAGGCACTGTCTGTCTCTACAAACCCCAATACGTCCCTCCTTCCAAGTTGTGTGTCTGTGTGATTTAGTTTTCCTTTGAAATTTTATGGGAAAAATGACTGATTTACAGTTCATGGGGGTTGCCTAATCACACATATGAAGTTTTGGACAGATCTGACTTTTTTAACCCCTCGAAACAGCCCCTGAGACACCAATTAAGGCACTTCCGGTTGTCACAGGAAGCTATAAGTCAACACATATCCTCACTGGGCTATGCTTTTACAGAATCCTGAGTTTTAAGTCCTTACGTTAAGAATTGACTGATTTACACAGGGTTGAATGCACTATGTCTATCAAACTGCAGGCAGGTAATGGAAAAACACTTTTAGGGTGATTTTAACCACTTCCGGTTGGTCCAGGAAGCTTAGAATCAACACAGGTAGACCTCATACTGGCCTGATGGACTGTTACCAAAGACAGGTTCATACGGCATTCATAACCCATATAGACTTCAGGTTGAATTTAGGGGTAAAGGCAATGTATTCCTATGGGGAGAGAAATCAATGCAAACTTTTGAAGTAAACACCATCTTTTAACTATTAAGGGTTAATGCCACACTGTCAACGTTAGGCTTGCACGGATCGGAAGGACCTTAGGAACATACCTGAGGTCGAATTGTGCTTCTCACCCTAACGGTTCTCTCACTGTCACCCAAAAGCAAATGACGTTGTGGGGCAGGCTTCATTTTGGGCCTACTTTTCTAATGGTCGCTGCGCTCAGACCGAGCGAGCTACGGTCAAGCGGGATATCTCGTTGAACTCGGCACGGCCTAGACATTATGTTTATGCCATTGCCTGCTCTCTGTGTCTTTAAGAACCACACTTTTTCACTCCATCCTTGCTGTGTGTGCGTGTGAGAGCTTTTCTTTGACATCTGCTGGGAGAAATGACTGATTTACAGTTCATGAGGGTTACCTAGTCACACATATGAAGTTTTGAAAAGATCTGACCTTTTTAACCCATGGAAACTGCCACTGTGACACCATTAAAGGCACTTCCGGTTGGCACAGGAAGCTATAAATAAACTCATATCATGATTGGGGTATGCCTTTACAGAATCCCGAGTTTTAAGTCTTTACGTTAAGAACTGAGTTATTTACGGAGGGTTTAGTGAGTGTGTGTTATTTCAGAAAATCATAGAAAATCACAGAAATCTCGCAGAGCTCCGCAGCACACTTTAAAAAGATTCGTAAGAACAACCTGCAACTGGATCTGTAACCGTTGAAAAAAAAAACACCTATCCGTGAACATCACCAAGGTGTCGTTGTACGATTTCTCTTAAATGACGATAGATAAATGGCTGGTTCTTTTTATTGACACCGGAGGCTCCTTGACTTTGACGTGAAGTGGAAAAATAATTTCTCTATTTTCATTTTGGACCTTTAATCCCAGATAAATGGCCATAACTCAAAAACCGTTGAGGCCTAGACGCCATCTTGTTCGGGGCCAACTGCCCATTATGCCGCCCCTACGCTCACCGAGTTTCGGCTTCTAAATATTTTCAGTTTTCGAGATAAGGCCCCGTCGTGAATCGTGATGTTTTGTAGCAATAGCCATATGATTGCTTATGCCCTCTTGTGGGAATTTCCGGGACATGGGAAAAATGACATAAATCTTATTATTTTTGTAAAACGGAAACCGAATGTCCGACAACGTTCATTTGATGACTTCCTGGTAGGTCCGGCCCTGCCGCTCGGCCCGACGCCGTCCGCGAATTTTACAAACGATTTCGGACGTCTAGTAAGGGACCGTACATTTGCAATATGGACTTTCTCACTAACCATACAGGTACTGCCGA
>NW_026290328.1:0-5012 GCF_023373465.1 Oncorhynchus keta
GAACTGAAAAGCATGTCTGAACAAGGAGGCCTACAAACCTGACTCAGTTACACCAGCTCTGTCAGGAGGAATGGGCCAAAATTCACCCAAATTTTTGTGGGAAGCTTGTGGAAGGCTACCTGAAACGTTTGACCCAGGTTAAACAATTTAAAGGCAATGCTTCTAAACACTAATTGAGTGTATGTAAACTTCTGACCCACTGGGAATGTGGTGAAAGAAATAAAAGCTGAAATAGATCATTCTCACTACTATTATTCTGACATTTCACATTAAAATAAAGTGGTGATCATAACTGACCTAAGAAAGGGAGTTTTTACTTGGATTACATGTCACAGATTGTGAAAACTGAGTTTAAATGTATTTGGCTAAGGTGTATGTAAACTTCTGACTTCAACTGTACATACGGTTCAGGCACTCCAGTCTCCCTGCACATGGTATCTATGGTACTGGCACTGACCCTGTACTACATGGAAGGGATAGAGCTATAGAGCTCTATATCCTTTGCACGTCACAAATCATCTCTGAAACCATATGTACAGTACTACAGCCAGGTAGATAAGGTGGAAATGTAGCTACGATGACAAACAATACATTGTTTTGTTCGTGTTAAGAATCTTGATCTTCTTGGATGACAGCTTTGACAAAAGAAAGAACGATGGATTAGACGGTACATGATGCGTGACCAATGCTGATGTATACATAGGTTAAATTCCCCTGAGAAATGAAACCAGAAGATTGGCTCATCATGAGGCTGTAGCCTACCTTGCTACTAAAACTTAACATCCCCCCCCTCGTCCCTGGAGCATTTTTAAGATTTAGCTATCAAAAGAAAATGTACAGTAAAGCTCCAACGTTGTCAAATCAAAGTGTATTTGTGACGTGCGCCAAATACAACAGGTGTAGGTAGACCTTACAGTCAAATGCTTACTTGCAGGCTCTAACCAATAGTGTGAGAAAAACATGGGTGTGTGTGTGTGTGTGTGTGTGTGTGTGTGTGTAGGTAAGTAAAGAAATAAAACAACAGTAAAAAGACGTTGTCTCTATAAGGATACATTGAAATCGCGCACACCTGATTAATCGTCTAGCAACTAATATAAAAATATATCAAATTGTATTTGCATTGCACCTTTTTCCCTTCTAATTACAGCTTAAATCTAATTTAAAGCCCTAAACTCACAATACCCAACCATGGGTGATAGAGACAAGAGAACGCTTCACACAGTAGCCAGCATGCAAAAGACATAGGTAGACTTAAGGGCAACGGCCGGGATGCAAGCTGAAAAACAATAGTTTCGTACAATTCCAAACACCTCGTCATTAACTAGGTTTGAACGTTGTCTTGTTTTAGGGGAACATGTTTAAATGTTTAATTCACAAAATAAAAACAAATGATATCCAAAGAACTAGTATTTAATGGAACGTACAGATCAAATTAAAGCCTAGTTTCAATTACATTTCAGAAGTCATACACCCATTGTTTGTTTTTTTGTTGAATTGGTCTCTCAGCACACACATAACAACTGGTAAGTTTAGATTTACTGAAAGCATAGTTTCAATGCACACGTTTTGTTAAAAAATATGTACTTAAAAGTTCCATCTAATTGAAGTGACTGTGTGCTGATGTAACGGATGTGAAACGGCTAGCTTAGTTAGCGGTGTGCGCTAAATAGCGTTTCAATTGGTGACGTCACTTGCTTTGAGACCTTGAAGTAGTAGTTCCCCTTGCTCTGCAAGGGCCGCGGCTTTTGTGGAGCGATGGGTAACGATGCTTCGAGGGTGACTGTTGTCGTTGTGTGCAGAGGGTCCCTGGTTCGCGCCCGGGTATGGGCGAGGGGACGGACGTAAAGTTATTACACTGAGAACCAACAGACGCTTGTTATGCATCTTGATCAACCAAGGACATCACCTTGACATGCAATACCTCACTGAACCAGAAATACAGCTACCCTGGATAACTGACTGATGATCGATGACGTCTGTGTGAATGTGACTGTATGTTCTGGACCCACCACGTTAAAACATGCTCGTCTTTAATACCAGGGTTATACGATCAGGATGTGCATTGACACAAGAATTTGTGCACTGCTTATAAACAAGTCTTAAATGTGAAGTTTCACCTTACCTCACAACGCAAAATGCTGAGTACCTAGCATGATTCAGGAGGGGAAGTCTAAGCAGCAAAGCAAAATGCTGAGTACCTAGCATGATTTAGGAGGGGAAGTCTAAGCAGCAAAGCAAAATGCTGAGTACCTAGCATGATTCAGGAGGGGAAGTCTAAGCAGCAAAGCAAAATGCTGAGTACCTAGCATGATTCAGGAGGGGAAGTCTAAGCAGCAAAGCAAAATGCTGAGTACCTAGCATGATTCAGGAGGGGAAGTCTAAGCAGCAAAGCAAAATGCTGAGTACCTAGCATGATTCAGGAGGGGAAGTCTAAGCAGCAAAGCAAAATGCTGAGTACCTAGCATGATTTAGGAGGGGAAGTCTAAGCAGCAAAGCAAAATGCTGAGTACCTAGCATGATTCAGGAGGGGAAGTCTAAGCAGCAAAGCAAAATGCTGAGTACCTAGCATGATTCAGGAGGGGAAGTCTACAGCAAAGCAAAATGCTGAGTACCTAGCATGATTTAGGAGGGAAGTCTAAGCAGCAAAGCAAAATGCTGAGTACCTAGCATGATTTAGGAGGGGAAGTCTAGCAGCAAAGCAAAATGCTGAGTACCTAGCATGATTCAGGAGGGGAAGTCTAAGCAGCAAAGCAAAATGCTGAGTACCTAGCATGACTTAGGAGGGGAAGTCTAAGCAGCAAAGCAAAATGCTGAGTACCTAGCATGATTCAGGAGGGGAAGTCTAAGCAGCAAAGCAAAATGCTGAGTACCTAGCATGATTCAGGAGGGGAAGTCTAGCAGCAAAGCAAAATGCTGAGTACGTAGCATGATTTAGGAGGGGAAGTCTAAGCAGCAAAGCAAAATGCTGAGTACCTAGCATGATTCAGGAGGGGAAGTCTAAGCAGCAAAGCAAAATGCTGAGTACCTAGCATGATTCAGGAGGGGAAGTCTAAGCAGCAAAGCAAAATGCTGAGTACCTAGCATGATTCAGAGGGGAAGTCTAAGCAGCAAAGCAAAATGCTGAGTACCTAGCATGATTCAGGAGGGGAAGTCTAAGCAGCAAAGCAAAATGCTGAGTACCTAGCATGATTCAGGAGGGGAAGTCTAAGCAGCAAAGCAAAATGCTGAGTACCTAGCATGATTCAGGAGGGGAAGTCTAAGCAGCAAAGCAAAATGCTGAGTACCTAGCATGATTCAGGAGGGGAAGTCTAAGCAGCAAAGCAAAATGCTGAGTACCTAGCATGATTCAGGAGGGGAAGTCTAAGCAGCAAAGCAAAATGCTGAGTACCTAGCATGATTCAGGAGGGGAAGTCTAAGCAGCAAAGCAAAATGCTGAGTACCTAGCATGATTTAGGAGGGGAAGTCTAAGCAGCAAAGCAAAATGCTGAGTACCTAGCATGATTCAGGAGGGAAGTCTAAGCAGCAAAGCAAAATGCTGAGTACCTAGCATGATTCAGGAGGGAAGTCTAAGCAGCAAAGCAAAATGCTGAGTACCTAGCATGATTTAGGAGGGGAAGTCTAAGCAGCAAAGCAAAATGCTGAGTACCTAGCATGATTTAGGAGGGGAAGTCTAAGCAGCAAAGCAAAATGCTGAGTACCTAGCATGATTCAGGAGGGGAAGTCTAAGCAGCAAAGCAAAATGCTGAGTACCTAGCATGATTTAGGAGGGGAAGTCTAAGCAGCAAAGCAAAATGCTGAGTACCTAGCATGATTCAGGAGGGGAAGTCTAAGCAGCAAAGCAAAATGCTGAGTACCTAGCATGATTCAGGAGGGGAAGTCTAAGCAGCAAAGCAAAATGCTGAGTACGTAGCATGATTTAGGAGGGGAAGTCTAAGCAGCAAAGCAAAATGCTGAGTACCTAGCATGATTCAGGAGGGGAAGTCTAAGCAGCAAAGCAAAATGCTGAGTACCTAGCATGATTCAGGAGGGGAAGTCTAAGCAGCAAAGCAAAATGCTGAGTACCTAGCATGATTCAGGAGGGGAAGTCTAAGCAGCAAAGCAAAATGCTGAGTACCTAGCATGATTCAGGAGGGGAAGTCTAAGCAGCAAAGCAAAATGCTGAGTACCTAGCATGATTCAGGAGGGGAAGTCTAAGCAGCAAAGCAAAATGCTGAGTACCTAGCATGATTCAGGAGGGGAAGTCTAAGCAGCAAAGCAAAATGCTGAGTACCTAGCATGATTCAGGAGGGGAAGTCTAAGCAGCAAAGCAAAATGCTGAGTACCTAGCATGATTCAGGAGGGGAAGTCTAAGCAGCAAAGCAAAATGCTGAGTACCTAGCATGATTCAGGAGGGGAAGTCTAAGCAGCAAAGCAAAATGCTGAGTACCTAGCATGATTCAGGAGGGGAAGTCTAAGCAGCAAAGCCCCGCATTCACTCCCAATCATTCTACACCTCTACCAGGCAAGGCCCCAGGGTTCCGGTCTGGAAGTGTGCTTTCGACTGGAGAGGACAGCTTTAGTATTACAGTTTATCTAAAGTCTGGCCCAGAAAGACAATTCTCATAGACGGAGAGAAGTCCAATTTTAAAATTCCAAATAAGAGACTTTCGTTATCACTTTTGTCCCCAAAATATCCATTGAATGATTCAAGTAATCGTTTTTGCCGAGTTTGACATCACCGGCACCGGGAGATAATTTATTGGAGTAAATGGAGAAGTGGAAAGTATTGTCTCTTATGGTCATATGAACAGAGTTGTGTATAGCATAAACCAGAGCTGTTCAGTTAGTTGCACTCAAACGGTGTCCCAGGTTTGAGTCCCTGATTAAACTGGAAAACCAGAAGGGTTTTGACCCTACATGATCGACATTGAACAGCCCTGGCCTAAACAAATTAATTAGACAGTGATGTATCAGTAGCTATCAAGCTACATATGTAACAGTATTGCTTCCTTGTACCAGCCTGGGCTCGAACC
>NW_026290329.1:0-5407 GCF_023373465.1 Oncorhynchus keta
TAGACTATATTACATGGATTTATTGTGATGGTGTAGACTATATTACATGGATTTATTGTGAAGGTGTAGGCTATATTACATGGATTTATTGTGATGGTGTAGACTATATTACATGGATTTATTGTGATGGTGTAGGACTATATTACATGGACTTATTGTGATGGTGTAGGCTATATTACATGGATTTATTGTGAAGGTGTAGGCTATATTACATGGATTTATTGTGATGGTGTAGATTATATTACATGGATTTATTGTGATGGTGTAGACTATATTACATGGATTTATTGTGATGGTGTAGATTATATTACATGGATTTATTGTGAAGGTGTAGGCTATATTACATGGATTTATTGTGAAGGTGTAGGCTATATTACATGGATTTATTGTGATGGTGTAGATTATATTACATGGATTTATTGTGATGGTGTAGACTATATTACATGGATTTATTGTGATGGTGTAGACTATATTACATGGATTTATTGTGAAGGTGTAGTAGGCTATATTACATGGATTTATTGTGAAGGTGTAGGCTATATTACATGGTTATTGTGATGGTGTAGATTATATTACATGGATTTATTGTGATGGTGTAGACTATATTACATGGATTTATTGTGATGGTGTAGATTATATTACATGGTTTATTGTGATGGTGTAGACTATATTACATGGATTTATTGTGATGGTATAGATTATATATTACATAGTTTATTGTGATGGTGTAGACTATATTACATGGATTTATTGTGATGGTATGAACTATATTACATGGATTTATTGTGATGGTGTAGACTGTATTACATGGATTTATTGTGATGGTGTAGAGCTATATTACATGAATTTATTGTGATGGTGTAGACTATATTACATGGATTTATTGTGATGGTGTAGACTATATTACATGGATTTATTGTGATGGTGTAGATATATTACATGAATTTATTGTGATGAGTGTAGACTATATTACATGAATTTATTGTGATGGTGTAGACTATATTACATGAATTTATTGTGATGGTGTAGCTATATTACATGGATTTATTGTGATGGTGTAGACTATATTACATGGATTTATTGTGATGGTGTAGACTATATTACATGGATTTATTGTGATGTGTAGACTATATTACATGGATTTATTGTGATGGTGTAGACTACTATATTACATGGATTTATTGTGATGGTGTAGACTATATTACATGGATTTATTGTGATGGTGTAGACTATATTACATGGATTTATTGTGATGGTGTAGGCTATATTACATGGATTTATTGTGATGGTGTAGACTATATTACATGGATTTATTGTGATGGTGTAGACTATATTACATGGATTTATTGTGATGGTGTAGACTATATTACATGGATTTATTGTGATGGTGTTGACTATATTACATGGATTTTTATTGTGATGGTGTAGACTATATTACATGGATTTATTGTGATAGTGTTGGCTATATTACATGGATTTATTGTGATGGTGTAGACTATATTACATGGATTTATTGTGATGGTGTAGGCTATATTACATGGATTTATTGTGATGGTGGAGACTATATTACATGGATTTATTGTGATGGTGTAGACTATATTACATGGATTTATTGTGATGGTGTAGACTATATTACATGGATTTATTGTGATGGTGTAGACTATATTACATGGATTTATTGTGATGGTGTAGGCTATATTACATGGATTTATTGTGATGGTGTAGACTATATTACATGGATTTATTGTGATGGTGTAGACTATATTACATGGATTTTATTGTGATGGTGTAGACTATATTACATGGATTATTGTGATGGTGTTGACTATATTACATGGATTTATTGTGATGGTGTAGACTATATTACATGGATTTATTGTGATGGTGTTGGCTATATTACATGGATTTATTGTGATGGTGTAGACTATATTACATGGATTTATTGTGATGGTGTAGGCTATATTACATGGATTTATTGTGATGGTGGAGACTATATTACATGGATTTATTGTGATGGTGTAGACTATATTACATGGATTTATTGTGATGGTGTAGACTATATTACATGGATTTATTGTGATGGTGTAGACTATATTACATGGATTTATTGTGATGGTGTAGACTATATTACATGGATTTATTGTGAAGGTGTAGGCTATATTACATTAATGTATTGTGATGGTGTAGACTATATTACATGGATTTATTGTGATGGTGTAGACTATATTACATGGATTTATTGTGAAGGTGTAGGCTATATTACATTAATGTATTGTGATGGTGTAGACTATATTACATGGATTTATTGTGATGGTGTAGACTATATTACATGGATTTATTGTGATGGTGTAGACTATATTACATGGATTTATTGCATGATGGTGTGAACTATATTACATGGATTTATTGTGATGGTGTAGACTATATTATGGATTTATTGTGATGGTGTAGACTATATTACATGGATTTATTGTGATGGTGTAGACTATATTACATGGATTTATTGTGATGGTGTTGGCTATATTACATGCATTTATTGTGATGGTGTAGACTATATTACATGGATTTATTGTGATGGTGTAGGCTATATTACATGGATTTATTGTGATGGTGGAGACTATATTACATGGATTTATTGTGATGGTGTAGACTATATTACATGGATTTATTGTGATGGTGTAGACTATATTACATGGATTTATTGTGATGGTGTAGACTATATTACATGGATTTATTGTGATGGTGTAGACTATATTACATGCATTTATTGTGATGGTGTAGACTATATTACATGGATTTATTGTGATGGTGTAGGCTATATTACATGGATTTATTGTGAAGGTGTAGGCTATATTACATTAATTTATTGTGATGGTGTAGACTATATTACATGGATTTATTGTGATGGTGTAGGCTATATTACATGGATTTATTGTGATGGTGTAGACTATATTACATGGATTTATTGTGATGGTGTAGACTATATTACATGGATTTATTGTGAAGGTGTAGGCTATATTACATTAATGTATTGTGATGGTGTAGACTATATTACATGGATTTATTGTGATGGTGTAGACTATATTACATGGATTTATTGTGATGGTGTAGACTATATTACATGGATTTATTGTGATGGTGTAGACTATATTACATGAATTTATTGTGATGGTGCTAGACTATATTACATGAATTTATTGTGATGGTGTAGACTATATTACATGGATTTATTGTGATGGTGTAGACTATATTACATGGATTTATTGTGATGGTGTAGACTATATTACATGGATTTATTGTGATGGTGTTGGCTATATTACATGGATGTATTGTGATGGTGTAGACTATATTACATGGATTTATTGTGATGGTGTGAGGCTATATTACATGGATTTATTGTGATGGTGGAGACTATATTACATGGATTTATTGTGATGGTGTAGACTATATTACATGGATTTATTGTGATGGTGTAGACTATATTACATGGATTTATTGTGATGGTGTAGACTATATTACATGGATTTTATTGTGATGGTGTAGACTATATTACATGGATTTATTGTGATGGTGTAGGCTATATTACATGGATTTATTGTGATGGTGTAGGCTATATTACATGGATTTATTGTGATGGTGTAGATTATATTACATGGTTTATTGTGATGGTGTAGATTATATTACATGGATTTATTGTGATGGTGTAGACTATATTACATGGATTTATTGTGATGGTGTAGACTATATTACATGGATTTATTGTGATGGTGTAGACTATATTACATGGATTTATTGTGATGGTGTAGACTATATTACATGGATTTATTGTGATGGTGTAATTATATTACATGGATTTATTGTGATGGTGTAGAGCTATATTACATGGATTTATTGTGATGGTGTAGATTATATTACATGGATTTATTGTGATGGTGTAGATTATATTACATGGATTTATTGTGATGGTGTAGATTATATTACATGGATTTATTGTGATGGTGAGACTATATTACATGGATTTATTGTGATGGTGTAGACTATATTACATGGATTTTATTGTGATGGTGTAGACTATATTACATGGATTTATTGTGATGGTGTAGACTATATTACATGGATTTATTGAAGGTGTAGGCTATATTACATGGATTTTATTGTGAAAGGTGTAGACTATATTACATGGATTTATTGTGATAGTGTAGACTATAGCCCTTCGTTTATTGTGATGGTGTAGACTATATTACATGGATTTATTGTGATGGTGTAGACTATATTACATGGATTTATTGTGATGGTGTAGACTATATTACATGGATTTATTGTGATGGTGTAGACTATATTACATGGATTTATTGTGATGGTGTAGACTATATTACATGGATTTATTGTGATGGTGTAGACTATATTACATGGATTTATTGTGATGGTGTAGACTATATTACATGGATTTATTGTGATGGTGTAGACTATATTACATGGATTTATTGTGATGGTGTAGACTATATTACATGGATTTATTGTGATGGTGTAGACTATATTACATGGTTATTGTGATGGTGAACTATATTACATGGATTTATTGTGATGGTGTAGGCTATATTACATGGATTTATTGTGATGGTGTAGATTATATTACATGGATTTATTGTGATGGTGTAGATTATATTACATGGATTTATTGTGATGGTGTAGATTATATTACATGGTTTATTGTGATGGTGTAGACTATATTACATGGATTTATTGTGATGATGTAGACTATATTACATGGATTTATTGTGATGGTGTAGACTATATTACATGGATTTATTGTGATGGTGTAGACTATATTACATGGATTTATTGTGATGGTGTAGGCTATATTACATGGATTTATTGTGATGGTGTAGATTATATTACATGGATTTATTGTGATGGTGTAGATTATATTACATGAATTTATTGTGATGGTGTAGGCTATATTACATGGTTATTGTGATGGTGTAGATTATATTACATGGATTTATTGTGATGGTGTAGATTATATTACATGGATTTATTGTGATGGTGTAGATTATATTACATGGATTTATTGTGATGGTGTAGACTATATTACATGGATTTATTGTGATGGTGTAGATGGTGGCTATATTACATGGATTTATTGTGATGGTAGAGACTATATTACATGGATTTATTGTGATGGTGTAGACTATATTACATGGATTTATTGTGATGGTGTAGACTATATTACATGGATTTATTGTGATGGTGTAGACTATATTACATGGATTTATTGTGATGGTGTGAACTATATTACATGGATTTATTGTGATAGTGTAGGCTATATTACATGGATTTATTGTGATGGTGTAGATTATATTACATGGATTTATTTTGATGGTGTAGATTATATTACATGGATTTA
>NW_026290330.1:0-9886 GCF_023373465.1 Oncorhynchus keta
AGGAGAGTAGAATGAGGGCTAGGGAGGAGATAGAATGAGGGCTAGGGAGGAAGTAGAATGAGGGCTAGGGAGGAGTAGAATGAGGGACTAGGGAGGATGTAGAATGAGAGGCTAGGAGGAGTAGAATGAGGGCGAGGGAGGAGTAGAATGAGAATGGCAGAGGAGTAGAATGAGGGCTAGGAGGAGTAGAATGAGGGCTAGGGAGGAGTAGAATGAGGCTAGGGAGGAGTAGAATAAGGCGAGGAGGTAGAATGAGAGCGAGGAGGAGTAGAATGAGGCTGGGGAGGAGTAGAATAGAGAGCTAGAGGAGATGAATGAGGGCTAGGGGAGGATTAGAATGAGGGCTAGGGGAGAAGTAGAACGAGGCTAGGAGGAGCAGAATGAGGGCTAGGGAGGATCAGGAATGAGGGCCAGGGAGGAGAAAAACAAAACAGAAGAGATAAAAATAAAGGAAAGAAACAAAGAAACTAAAGGAAGAAATAAAATAGAACGAGGGAGGAGTAGAATGAGGGCGAGGAGGAGTAGAATAGAGAGGCTAGGAGGAGTAGAATGAGGACTAGGAAGGAGTAGAATGAGGGCTAGGAAGGAGTCAGAATGAGGAAGCAGGAGGAGTAGAATAGAGAGCGAGAAAGGTAGAATGAAGTAGAAGGAGGAGAAGAATAGAAAGGCTAAGGAAGGAGTAGAATGAGAGCTAAGGAGGAGTAAATCGAGACTAGGGAAGAGAAGTGAAGATAGAAGGAGAGCTAGAAGGAGGGTCGGAAATAAGGAGCTAAGAGGAAGAATCAGAACAAAGCGAAGGAGAATGGAAATAAAGACAAGGAGAGAGAATGAGAATAGGAAGGAATAAAATGAAGGCAAGGGAGGAGTAGAATGAGGGCAAGAGAAGGAATAGAATAAAGAACTGAAGGAAGGGTCGGAAATAAAGGCGAGAAAGTAGAAATGAAATGAGAGCTAGGGAGGAGTAGAATGAGGGCGAGAAGGAGGAATGACAAAACTAGGAGAAGTAGAATGAGAACTAAGGAGGAAATCGAATGAGGGCAAGGAAGGAAGTAGAATGAGGGCTAGGGAGGAGATAGAATGAGGGACTAGGGAGGAGTAGAATGAGGGCTAGGGAGGAGTAGAATGAGGAGCGAGGAGGAGTAGAATGGAGGGCTAGGAGGAGTAGAATGAGGGCTAGGGAGGAGTAGAATGAGGGCTAGAGAGGAGTAGAATGAGGGCTAGAGGAGGAAGTAGAATAGAGAGGCGAGGAGAGGAGTAGAATGAGGAGCTAAGGAGGAGTAGAATGAGGAGCAGGAAGGAGGAAGTAGAATGAAGGCTAGGGAGGAATAGAATGAAGGAGGCTAGGGAGGAGTAGAATGAGGGCTAGGAGGAGTAGAATGAGGGCTAGGGAGGAGTAGAATGAGGGCTAGGAGGAGTAGAATGAGGGCTAGGGAGGAGTAGAATGAGGGCGAGGAGGAGTAGAATGAGGGCGAGGAGGAGTAGAATGAGGGCGAGGAGGAGTAGAATGAGGGCTAGGGAGGAGTAGAATGAGGGCTAGGGAGGAGTAGAATGAGGGCTAGGGAGGAGTAGAATGAGGGCTAGGGAGGAGTAGAATGAGGGCTAGGGAGGAGTAGAATGAGGGCGAGGGGAGAGAGAATGAGGAATAGAAAGCTAGGGAGGAGTAGAATGAGGGCGAAGGAGGAGTAGAATGAGGGCTAGGGAGGAGTAGAATGAGGACTAGAGGAGGAGTAGAATGAGGGCGAGGGAGGAGTAGAATGAGGGCGAGGGAGGAGTAGAATGAGGGCGAGGAGGAGTAGAATGAGGGCTAAGGAGGAATAGAATAGAGAGACTAGGAGGAGTAGAATGAGGGCTGAGGAGGAGTAGAATGAGGAGCTGAAGGAAGGAGTAGAATGAGGGCTAGGGAGGAGTAGAATAGAGGACTGAGGGAAGGAGTAGAATGAGAGCTAGAAGGAAGTAGAATGAGAGCGAGGAAGGAAGAATAGAATGAGAGACTAAGGGAGGAGTAGAATGAGGGCTAGGAGGAGTAGAATGAGGGCTAAGGGAGGAGTAGAATGAGAGGCTAGGAAGGAGTAGAATGAGGGCGAGGGAGGAATAGAATGAGGGCGAGGGAGGAGTAGAATGAGGGCTGAGGGAGGAGTAGAATGAGGAGCTAGGGAGGAGTAGAATGAGGGCTAGGGAGGAGTAGAATGAGGGCTAGGGAGGAGTAGAATGAGGGCTAGGGAGGAGTAGAATGAGGGCGAGGAGGAGTAGAATGAGGAGTAGAATAGAATGAGGCTAAGGAGGAGTAGAATGAGTGCGAGGAGGAGTAGAATAAAGAGCTAAGGAAGAAATAGAATAAAGAGAGGAGAAGAAGTAGAATGAGAGCGAGGAAGGAGTAGAATGAAGGCGAGGAGGAGTAGAATGAGGGCTAGGCAGGACTAGAATGAGGGCTAGGGAGGAGTAGAATGAGGGCTAGGGAGGAGTAGAATGAGGAGCTAGGGAGGAGTAGAATGAGGAGCAAGGAAGGAAGAAAGAATGAGGGCGAGGAGGAATAGAATGAGGGCTATGGAGGAATTAGAATAGGGAACGAGGAGGAGTAGAATGAGGGCTAGGGAGGAGAGTAGAATGAGGGCTAGGGAGGAGTAGAATGAGACTAGGAGGAGTAGAATAGACGAAACAGGAAGCGAATGAGAAACCAAGGAAGGAAGGGAGTAGAATAGAGACGAGGAAGGAGGCTCTAGAATGAGGTGAGAGGAAGTAGAATAGAGGCCGGGAGGATTAGAATGAGAACTAGGAAGAGTAGAATATAATGAGAGGCTAGGGAGGAGAGAGTAGAATAGAGAGCTAAAGGGAGGAGTAAATAGAGACTAGAGGAGGAGGTAGAATAGAGACTAGGGAGGATTAGAATGAGGAGCTAGGGAGGATTTGAATGAGCGGAAGAGTAGAATGAGGTAGAATAGAGACTAAGGAGGAAGTAGAATAAAAACGAAAATAGAAATAAGGAAACTAAAATAAAATAAAGAAACTAGGGAGGAGTAGAATGAGGAGCGAGAGGAGTAGAATGAGGACGAGGAAGGAGTAGAATGAGGGCGAGGGAGGAGTAGAAATGAGAGCTAGGGAGGAGTAGAATGAGGGCGAGGAGAGTAGAATGAGGGACTAGGGAGGAGTAGAATGAGGGCTAGGGAGGAGTAGAATGAGGGCGAGGGAGGAGTAGAATGAGGGCTAGGGAGGAGTAGAATGAGGGCTAGGGAGGAGAATAAGAGATGAGGAAGTAGAATGAGGCGTAGGAGGAGTAGAATGAGGGCGAGGGAAGTAGAATGAAGCGAGAAGGAATAGAATGAGGAAGGAGATAGAATGAGGAGTGAAGGAAGGAGTAGAATGAGGAGCTAGGGAGGAGTAGAATGAGGGACGAGGGAGGAGTAGAATGAGGGCTAAGGAGGAAGTAGAATGAGGGCGAGGAAGGAGTAGAATGAGGAGCTAGGAAGGAGTAGAATGAGGAGCGAGGAAGAATAGAATAAGGGCGAGGAGGAAGTAGAATAAGAAGCGAGGGAAGAAATGAGGCAGGAGTAGAATGAATAGAAGGCTAGAGGAGGAGTAGAATGAGTAGAGAGGCTAGGAGAAGTAGAATGAGGGCTAGGGAGGAGTAGAATGAGGGCGAGGGAGGAGTAGAATGAGGGCGAGGGAGGAGTAGAATGAGGAGGTAGAATGAGGACTAGGGAGGAGTAGAATGAGGGACGAGGGAGGAGTAGAATGAGGGCGTAGGGAGGAGTAGAATGAGGGCTAGGGAGGAGTAGAATGAGGGCGAGGGAGGAGTAGAATGAGGGCGAGGAAGGAGTAGAATGAGGGACGTAGAGGAGGAGTAGAATGAGGGCTAGGAGGAGTAGAATGAGGGCTAGGGAGGAGTAGAATGAGGGCTAGGAGGAGTAGAATGAGGAGCTAGGGAGGAGTAGAATGAGAGCGAGGAGGAGTAGAATAAGAGCGAGAGGAAGTAGAATGAAGGCTAGGAAGAGTAGAATAGAAGGCGAGGAAGGAAATGAAATAAGCCAAGGAAGAAATGAATAAAGAACTAAGGAAGGAAAAATAAAATAAAAGAGCAAGAAGAGAAGAAATACAAAATAAAGAGCAAAAAGGAAAGAAATAAAATAAAAGTAAAACAAAGAAACTAAGGAAGGAAATAAAACAAAGCAAGAAAATGAAAATAAAGAAACTAATTAGAATAGAGACTAGGGGAGGTAGAATGAGGCGAGGAGGAGTAGAATGAGGGCGAGGAGGAGTAGAATGAGGCTAGGGAGGAGTAGAATGAGGGCTAGGAGGAGTAGAATGAGAGAACTAGGGAGAATAGAATAAAGACTAGGAGGAGTAGAATGAGGGCGAGGGAGGAGTAGAATGAGGGCGAGGGAGGAGTAGAATGAGGGGCCAGGAGGAGTAGAATGAGTAATAGGAGGAGTAGAATGAGGGCTAGGGAGGAGCAGAAATAAAGGAAACTACAGAACGGAAATGAATAAAATGAAACTAATGATATTTAAAAATAGAAGAAGAAGCTAAAGGAAGGAAATGAAAATAAGAACAAGGACAGAGAAGAAATAAAATAAAGCGGAGAAATAGAATGAGAAGCGAAGGAAGTAGAATAAGAGGAAAGGAAGGAAATAGAATGAGGCTAAGAGAGAAGGATGTAGAATAGAGGAGCTATGGAGGAGTAGAATGAAGTAGAAGACTGAGAGAAGGAGAATGAATAAAGGCTAAAGGAGGAAGTAGAATGAGAAGCTAAGGAGGAGTAGAATGAAACGAGGAAGAGAAGTAAAATAGAATGAGGCTAAGGGAAGAGTAGAATGAGGGCAGAATGAAGCGAGAAGAGAGAATAAAATAGAGAGAGCGAAGAATAGAAGAGAGAAACTAAGAGAGAAATAGAATAAAGGCGAGAGAGGAATAAAATAGAGAAACAAGGGTAAAGGAAAGTAAAATAAAGAGCAAAGGAAGGAGAATGAAATAAGGACAGGCGTAGAATGAAATAGAGGAACTAAGCGAGAAAATAAAACAAAAACTAGAACGATGAAAATAGAAACTAAAGGAACGAAATGAAATAAAGATGACTAAGGAACGATAAAATAAAGAAACAAGAACGAACCTATGAAATAAAGAGCAGAAGGAAATCAAAATGAGGCTAGAAAGAATGAGGCGAGGAGGAGCAGAACGAGGGCTAAGGAGGAGCAGAAAGGGGGCTAGGAGGAGGAGTAGAACGAGGGCCAGGGAGGATAGGAACGAGGAAGTAGAATGAGCAGAACGATAGGAAGTAGAAGAACGACGAAAATAGATAAGCAGAACGAATAAAAATAAAGATGAGCAGAACGAAATAATCTGATGATCAGGAACGAAATAAAGGAAACTTGAACGATAATTTGCGATGAACTAGAACGATAAGAAACGACTACCAGAGGAGTAGAACGAAGACTAGGGATGACAGAAACGACTAGGGAGGATTAGAAAATGAGGGCTAGGGAGGATATGAAACGAGGAGGAGTAGAATGAGAGAGAGGAGCTAGGAGGAGTAGAATGAGGGCGAGGGAGGAGTAGAATGAGAGACGAGGAGAATGAGAACTAAGGAGGAGTAGAATAAAGAGAGCGAGGAGAATAGAATGAGAGCGAGAGAGAGTAGAATGAGGAGCGAGGAAGGAAGATAGAATAAAGGGCTAAAGGGAGGAGTAGAATGAGGCGAGGAGGAGTAGAATGAGGGCTAGGGAGATAGAATAGAGACTAGGGAGGAGTAGAATGAGGGCGAGGGAGGAGAAGAATGAGCGAGAAGAGAAGTAGAAATAAAGAGACTAAGAGAGGAGTAGAATGAAGCAGGAGAAATAGAAATAAAGGCAAGGAGGAATGGAAATAAGAGTAAAGGAAGGAAATGGAAATAAAGAGAAGGTAGAA
Source organism: Oncorhynchus keta (assembly GCF_023373465.1). Classification (NCBI taxonomy): domain Eukaryota; kingdom Metazoa; phylum Chordata; class Actinopteri; order Salmoniformes; family Salmonidae; genus Oncorhynchus; species Oncorhynchus keta. The sequence continues at coordinate 5,899 of NW_026290330.1, forward strand.
TGAGAGCAGAAAGGGAAGGAAGTAGAATGAAGGCTAGAGAGGAGTAGAATGAGAGAACTAAGGCAGAGAAGTAGAATGAGGACTAAGGAGGAGTAGAAATGAGGAGCTAGAGGAGGAGTAGAATGAGAGCGAGAGGAGATAGAATGAGAAGTAGAATGAGAGCTAGAGGAGGAGTAGAATGAAGAGCAGAGGAGGAGTAGAATGAAGAGACTAGAGGAGGAAGTAGAATGAAGAGCAGAATGAGGGAAGCGAGAGAATAGAATGAGAAGCGAAGGAAGAGGTAGAATAGAAACTAGAAGGAGGAAATAGAAATAAGAAGAAGCGATAAAGGAATGAGAGAATAGAATAAGAGCGAGAAGAAGATAGAATGAGAGAACTAGGAGAGAAGTAAAATAAAGGGCGAAGGAGGAGTAGAATGAGGAGCGAGGAGGAGTAGAATGAGGGTAGAATGAGAGGCTAGGGAGGAGTAGAATGAGAGTCACGAGGAGGAGTAGAATGAGGGTAGAGGAGGAGTAGAATGAGGAGCTAAGGGAGGAGTAGAATGAGGGCGAAGAAGGAGTAGAATGAGAGTAGAGATGAAGAGTAAAATGAGCGAAGGAGAATAGAATGAAGGGTAGAAAGGAGTAGAATGAAGAAAGGTAGAATGAGAATAGAAGAAGCTAGAGTGAAGGGTAGAATGAAGGAGCTAGGAAGGAGTAGAATAGAGAACTAAAGAGGAGTAGAATGAGAGGTAGAATGAGGAAGAATAGAAGCGAGAGGAAGTAGAATGAAGGCTAGGAGGAGTAGAATGAGGGCGTAGAAGGAGTAGAATGAGAGCGAGGAGAGTAGAATGAAGACGTAGAGAGGAGTAGAATAGAGAGCTAGAGAGGAAGTAGAATGAGGGCTAGGAAGAAGAATAGAATGAGGAAGGAAGAATAGAATGAGAGACATGAGGAGTAGAATGAGGGCTAGAGGAGGAGTAGAATGAGGGCTAGGGAGGAGTAGAATGAGGGACTAGGGAGGAGTAGAATGAGGGCTAGGGAGGAGTAGAATGAGGGCGAGGGAGGAGTAGAATGAGGGAGTAGAATGAGGGCTAGGGAGGAGTAGAATGAGGGCGTAGAATGAGGAGTAGAATGAGGGCTAGGGAGGAGTAGAATGAGGGTGAGGAGGAGTAGAATGAGGGCGAGGAGGAGTAGAATGAGGGCTAGAGGAGGAGTAGAATGAGGAGCTAGGGAGGAGTAGAATGAGGGCTAGGAGGAGTAGAATGAGGCGAGGAAGAGTAGAATGAGGGCGAGAAGAAGAGTAGAATAGAGGAGTAGAATGAGGAGAGAGTAGAATGAGGAGCGAGAGAGGAGTAGAATGAGGAGCGTAGAGGAGGAGTAGAATGAGAGGCTAGGAAGGAAATAGAATGAAGGGAAGTAGAATGAGGAGTAGAATGAGGAGCGAGGAGAGGAATAAGAATAGAGGAGACTAAGGGAGGAGTAGAAATGAGAAGTAGAAGGAAGCGAGAGAATAGAATGAGAGGAAGGAAGTAGAATGAGGGCAAGGAAGGAGGAGAAGAATGAGGAGATAGAATGAGGGCTAGAGGAGGAGTAGAATGAGGGCGAAGGAGAAATGGAAATAAAGAAGCGAAAGATGAATTATGATGACAGAAACGATACCAAAATAAAGAAACTAAAGGAAATTTAAAATAACAGAACGATAAAATAAGACAGAATAAAATAAAAACAGGAAGAAGCAAAACAAAGATAACGAAAAGCAAAACAAAAAGCAAGAAGAAATGAAATGAGGGCTAGGAGGAGTAGAATGAGGGCTAGGAAGATATCAGAATGAGGGGTAGAATGAGGGGCAGAAAACGAGTATAATGAGGACAACGAGGATTTTATGATGAGGGCAACGAGGAGTATAATGACACAACGATAAGAACGAGTAGAACGATAAGGTAGAATGAGGCAGAATGAAGGGCAGAATGAGGGCAGAAAAGTGGCAGAGATTATAATAGAGGGCAGAATGAGGGCAGAGAGGAGTATAATGGGGGCAGAATGAGGGCAGAATGACGAGCAGACTGAGGCAGAATGGGACAGAGGAGCATAAATGAGGGGCAGAATGAGGGGCAGAATGATGAGCAGAATGAGGGGCAGAAAACGAAAGGGTAGAATGATGGGCAGAATGAGGAGCAGAGGGACATAATGAGGGGTAGAATGAGGGCAGAGAGGAGTATAATGAGGGCAGAGAACGGGGGCAGAATGACGAGCAGAACGAGGGGCAGAATGATGAGCAGAATGAGGGCAGAATGAAAGGGCAGAACGAGAATTAGAACGATGAGCAGAACGAGGGCAGAATGATGGGCAGAATGAGGCAGAACGAGGGCAGAGAGGAGTAGAATGAAGCAGAAAGAATAAGGGAGGGGTAGAATGAAGGCAGAAGAATGAAGAGATTAGAATGAATGGGCAAGAACGTATGAGTAGAATGAGGGGTAGAAACGGAGTAGAATAGAGGAGTATAACGAGGGCAGAACGAGGGCAGAAATGATGGGCAGAAAGGAGTAGAATGATGCTACAGATCAGAACGAAGATAAGAACGATAGCTAGAGAGGAGTAGAATGAGGGGTAGAATGAGGGCTAGAAAGGAGTAGAATGAGGGTGTAGAATGAGTGGTAGGATGAGGGAGTAGAATGAGGGTAGAATGAGGGAGTAGAATGAGGAGTAGAAGAGAGTTAGAATGAGGGGTAGAATGAGGAGTAGAATGAGGACTAGGGAGGAGTAGAATGAGGGGTAGAATGAGGGTAGAATGAGGGGTAGAATGAGGAGTAGAATGAGGGTAGAATGAGGAGTAGAATGAGGGGTAGAATGAGGGAGTAGAATGAGGAGTAGAATGAGGGCTAGAGAGGAGTAGAATGAGGGGTAGAATGGTGAGTAGAATGAGGAGTAGAATGAGGGTAGAATGAGGAGTAGAATGAGGGCTAGGAGGAGAGAGTAGAGATGAGGAGTAGAATGAGGCGAGAGAGAAGTAGAATGATGAAGCGAGAATGGAGTAGAATAGAGAGACTAGAAGGAAGGAAATGAAGGCGAATGAAGGAGAGTAGAATAAGAGCGAGAAAGAAATAAAATAAGAGACTAGGAATGGAAGTAGAATGAGAGAGAAGGAAAGTAGAATGAAGCGAAGAGAAATGAGAAGTAGAAGGAGGAAGTAGAATGAGGAGCTAGAAATAGAATGAGGTAGAATAGAACTAGAGGAGAATAGAATGAGAGCGAGAGTAGAATGAAGAATGAAGGCAAGGAAGGAAGTAGAATGAGGAAATGAGAAGAGAAGTGAGAATAGAGGAGCTAGAATGAGAATAGAATGAGAGCGAGAGAGAAGTAGAATGAGGAGCTAGAAGGAGGAGTAGAATGAGTGCGAGGAGAAGTAGAATGAGGAGAACGAGAGGAAGTATAATGAGGAGTAGAATGAGGGGTAGAATGATGAGTAGAATGAGGAGTGGAATGAAGAGGTAGAATGAGGAGTAGAATGAGGGGTAGAGAAGGAGTATAATGAGGGGTAGAATGAGGGTAGAATGATGAGTAGATTGAGGAGTAGAATGAGGAGTAGAGAGGAGTATAATGAGGGTAGAATGAGGAGTAGAATGATGAGTAGAATGAGAGTTAGAATGAGGAGTAGAGAGAGTATAATGAGGGGTAGAATGAGGAGTAGAGAGGAGTATAATGAGGGGTAGAATGAGGGGTAGAATGATGAGTAGAATGAGGGGTAGAATGAGGAGTAGAATGAGGGGTATAATGAGGAGTAGAATGAGGGAGTAGAGAGGAGTAGAATGAAGGGTAGAATGAGGGGTAGAATGAAGGAGTAGAATGAAGGGTAGAATGAGGAGTAGAATGAGGAGTAGAATGAGGGTAGAATGAGGGGTATAATGAGGGAGTAGAATGAGGGGTAGAATGAGGGGTAGAAAAGAGTAGAATGAAGAGTAGAATGAGGGCTAGAGGGAGTAGAATGAGGGGTAGAATGAGGGCTAGAG
>NW_026290331.1:0-6243 GCF_023373465.1 Oncorhynchus keta
TCACCTTTTTATTTATTTTATTTCACCTTTATTTAACCAGGTAGGCTAGTTGAGAACAAGTTCTCATTTGCAACTGCGACCTGGCCAAGATAAAGCATAGCAGTGTGAACAGACAACACAGAGTTACACATGGAGTAAACAATTAGCAAGTCAATAACACAGTAGAAAAAAATGGGCAGTCTATATACAATGTGTGCAAAAGGCATGAGGAGGTAGGCGAATAATACAATTTTGCAGATTAACACTGGAGTGATAAATGATCAGATGGGCATGTACAGGTAGAGATATTGGTGTGCAAAAGAGCAGAAAAGTAAATAAATAAAAACAGTATAAAAACAGTATGGGAATGAGGTAGGTGAAAAAGGGTGAGCTATTTACCTATAGACTATGTACAGCTGCAGCGATCGGTTAGCTGCTCGGATAGCTGATGTTTGAAGTTGGTGAGGGAGATAAAAGTCTCCAACTTCAGCGATTTTGCAATTCGTTCCAGTCACAGGCAGCAGAGTACTGGAACGAAAGGCGGCCAAATGAGGTGTTGGCTTTAGGGATGATCAGTGAGATACACCTGCTGGAGCGCGTGCTACGGATGGGTGTTGCCATCGTGACCAGTGAACTGAGATAAGGCGGAGCTTTACCTAGCATGGACTTGTAAATGACCTGGAGCCAGTGGGTCTGGCGACGAATATGTAGTGAGGGCCAGCCGACTAGAGCATACAAGTCGCAGTGGTGGGTGGTATAAGGTGCTTTAGTGACAAAACGGATGGCACTGTGATAGACTGCATCCAGTTTGCTGAGTAGAGTGTTGGAAGCCATTTTGTAGATGACATCGCCGAAGTCGAGGATCGGTAGGATAGTCAGTTTTACTAGGGTAAGCTTGGCAGCGTGAGTGAAGGAGGCTTTGTTGCGGAATAGAAAGCCGACTCTGGATTTGATTTTTGATTGGAGATGTTTGATGTGAGTCTGGAAGGAGAGTTTGCAGTCTAGCCAGACACCTAGGTACTTATAGATGTCCACATATTCAAGGTTGGAACCATCCAGGGTGGTGATGCTAGTCGGGCATGCGGGTGCAGGCAGCGATCGGTTGAAAAGCATGCATTTGGTTTTACTCGCGTTTAAGAGCAGTTGGAGGCCACGGAAGGAGTGCTGTATGGCATTGAAGCTCGTTTGGAGGTTTGATAGCACAGTGTCCAATGACGGGCCGAAAGTATATAGAATGGTGTCGTCTGCGTAGAGGTGGATCAGGGAATCGCCCGCAGCAAGAGCAACATCATTGATATATACAGAGAAAAGAGTCGGCCCGAGAATTGAACCCTGTGGCACCCCCATAGAGACTGCCAGAGGACCGGACAGCATGCCCTCTGATTTGACACACTGAACTCTGTCTGCAAAGTAATTGGTGAACCAGGCAAGGCAGTCATCCGAAAAACCGAGGCTGTTGAGTCTGCCGATAAGAATTTGGTGATTGACAGAGTCGAAAGCTCTTGGCGAGGTCGATGAAGACGGCTGCACAGTACTGTCTTTTATCGATGGCGGTTATGATATCATTTAGTACCTTGAGTGTGGCTGAGGTGCACCCGTGACCGGCTCGGAAACCAGATTGCACAGCGGAGAAGGTACGGTGGGATTCGAGATGGTCAGTGACCTGTTTGTTGACTTGGCTTTCGAAGACCTTAGATAGGCAGGGCAGGATGGATATAGGTCTATAGCAGTTTGGGTCCAGGGTGTCTCCTCCTTTGAAGAGGGGGATGACTGCGGCAGCTTTCCAATCCTTGGGGATCTCAGACGATATGAAAGAGAGGTTGAACAGGCTGGTAATAGGGGTTGCGACAATGGCGGCAGATAGTTTCAGAAATAGCGGGTCCAGATTGTCAAGCCCAGCTGATTTGTACGGGTCCAGGTTTTGCAGCTCTTTCAGAACATCTGCTATCTGGATTTGGGTAAAGGAGAACCTGGAGAGGCTTGGGTGAGGAACTACGGGGGGCGGAGCTGTTGGCCGAGGTTGGAGTAGCCAGGCGGAAGGCATGGCCAGCCGTTGAGAAGTGCTTATTGAAGTTTTCGATAATCATGGATTTATCGGTGGAGACCGTGTTTCCTAGCCTCAGTGCAGTGGGCAGCTGGGAGGAGGTGCTCTTGTTCTCCATGGACTTCACAGTGTCCCAGAACTTTTTGGAGTTGGAGCTACAGGATGCAAACTTTTGCCTGAAGAAGCTGGCCTTAGCTTTCCTGACTGACTGCGTGTATTGGTTCCTGACTTCCCTGAACAGTTGCATATCACGGGGGCTATTCGATGCTATTGCAGTCCGCCACAGGATGTTTTTGTGCTGGTCGAGGGCAGTCAGGTCTGGAGTGAACCAAGGGCTGTATCTGTTCTTGGTTCTGCATTTTTGAACGGAGCATGCTTATCCAAAATGGTGAGGAAGTTACTTTTAAAGAATGACCAGGCATCCTCAACTGACGGGATGAGGTCAATGTCCTTCCAGGATACACGGGCCAGGTCGATTAGAAAGGCCTGCTCACAGAAGTGTTTTAGGGAGCGTTTGACAGTGATGAGGGGTGGTCGTTTGACTGCGGCTCCGTGGCGGATACAGGCGATGAGGCAGTGATCGCTGAGATCCTGGTTGAAGACAGCGGAGGTATATTTGGAGGGCCAGTTGGTCAGGATGACGTCTATGAGGGTGCCCTTGTTTACAGAGTTAGGGTTGTACCTGGTGGGTTCCTTGATGATTTGCGTGAGATTGAGGGCATCTAGCTTAGATTGTAGGACTGCCGGGGTGTTAAGCATATCCCAGTTTAGGTCACCTAACAGGACAAACTCTGAAGCTAGATGGGGGCGATCAATTCACAAATGGTGTCCAGGGCACAGCTGGGAGCTGACGGGGGTCGGTAGCAGGCGGCAACAGTGAGAGACTTGTTTCTGGAGAGAGTAATTTTCAAAATTAGTAGTTCAAACTGTTTGGGTATGGACCTGGAAAGTATGACATTACTTTGCAGGCTATCTCTGCAGTAGACTGCGACTCCGCCCCCTTTGGCAGTTCTATCTTGACGGAAGATGTTATAGTTGGGTATGGAAATCTCTGAATTTTTGGTGGCCTTCCTGAGCCAGGATTCAGACACGGCAAGGACATCAGGGTTAGCAGAGTGTGCTAAAGCAGTGAGTAAAACAAACTTAGGGAGGAGGCTTCTGATGTTGACATGCATAAAACCAAGACTTTTTCGATCACAGAAGTCAACAAATGAGGGTACCTGGGGACATGCAGGGCCTGGGTTTACCTCCACATCACCCGCGGAACAGAGAAGGAGTAGTATGAGGGTGCGGCTAAAGGCTATCAAAACTGGTCGCCTAGAGCGTTGGGGGCAGAGGATAAGAGGAGCAGGTTTCTGGGCATGGTAGAATATATTCAGGGCATAATGCGCAGACAGGGGTATGGTGGGGTGCGGGTACAGCGGAGGTAAGCCCAGGCACTGGGTGATGATGAGAGAGGTTGTATCTCTGGACATGCTGGTTGTAATGGGTGAGGTCACCGCATGTGTGGGGAGTGGGACAAAGGAGGTAACAGGGGGTATGCAGAGTGGATCTAGGGGCTCCATTGTGAACTAAAACAATGATAACTAACCTGAGCCAACAGTATACAAGGCATATTGACATTTAGGGAGAGACATACAGCGAGGCATACAGTAATCACAGGTGTTGGTGGGAAAGCTAGCTAAAAACAGTAGAGCGAGGCAAATCAGCTAGCACAACAAACAGAAGGTAAAAATGGCGTTGACTAGGCAACTGGGTCGACAGATAAAACAAACAAGCAGAATGGAGTACCGTGATTAATGGACAGTCAGCGTCTCGTCAGCTATGTAGCCAAGAGATCAGTGTCCAGGGGCAGCGGTGGATGGGCGAAGGAAGCTGGGCTGGCGAGTGTTATCCAGGTTTAAAAAAATAAAAAAAAATAAAATAAAATTAAAAAAAATAAAAAATAAAAAATTAAAAAAAACTAACAATGACTAAATAGCTTGTAGCTAGTTAGCTGGTTAGCGTCTGGAGGTTCTTGAGTGTGTCACTTAAAAATAAAAATAAAAATTAAAGGTGATAGCGATTCCGTATCACAGTGGGTGAGGCAGGTTTCCGGAAAGGTATAAACAAAATAAAAATCAAAGAGAGATAGAAAGTAAATGGGTTCAGAGTGTTTAGAACGCAGTGAGCCAGATGGTTAGCAGGCCTGTGCTAACAAGCTAACAGTTCGTAGGCCCGGGCTAGACAAGCTAACCGTTAGCAGGCCGAATTAGCAAGCAGGGAGATAGCGAGGGCTAGAGAGCTAACCTTTGGGGGACGTCGCGATGGGGTGAGTCTGTTTATTCCTCTTCTTGCGGTGACATCGACAGACCGGTCGTGGGCCGGGTAATTGTAGCCCAGGAGTATGCTACAGGAGCTCTAGTGCGCTAGGTGAGCTGGAGACACAGCGTTTCAGAAAGCTCAAGGGCCTTGGCCAGCAGATGGATCTTTGGCGATGTCGCAACGAAAAAGCCTGTTGAAACCACCTCGGACGATTATGTCGGCGGACCAGTCGTGATGGATCGGCGGGGCTCCGTGTCGGCAGTAAAGGGTCCAGGCCAATTGGCAAAGAGGTATTGTTGGGCCTCTTCGGCTAGTCGGGGAGATGGGTTTAGCTCAAGGCTAACTGTAGCTTGTTTTGGGACAGACGTTAGCCAGGAGTAGCCACTCGGATTGCAGCTAGCTAGTTGCGATGATCCGGTGTAAAGGTTCAGAGCTTGCGGTAGGAATCCGGAGATGCGGGTAGAGAAAGAGCAGTCTGATATGCTCTGGGTTGATGTCGCGCTGGTGTCCTAGTTAGCTTTGAAGACCGCTAGCAATGGCTAACTGAGTAGTAGCTAGTTAGCTGGCTAGCTTCTGACGGTTCTAAAGTAAAGTATAGAAAAGCAGATCCGTACCACATTGGGTGATGCGGGTTGCAGGAGAGTATATTCAGCTCTAGTTTGAAAGTGAGATTAAAATATGTACGAAATATATACAGAAAAAAGAAGAAGAAAACTATATTTACACTAGACAGGACAAGACAAAACACACGTCCGATTGCTACGCCATCTTGGATTTTTGCCTTGGCATATCCAATGGTCAGTAGTCACCGACCCTAGTAGACAGTAGTCTTCACCTGCCTTGGCATATCTAATGGTCAGTAGTCTCGACCCTAGTAGACAGTAGTCTTCAACCTGCCTTGGCATATCCTAATGGTCAGTAGTCTCGAATCTCTAGTAGACAGTAGTCTTCACCTGACTTGGCATATCTAATGGTCAGTAGTCTCGACCCTAGTAGACAGTAGTCTTCACCTGCCTTGGCATCATCTAATGGTCAGTATGCTATCGACCCTAGTAGACAGTAGTCTCTCACCTGCCTTGGCATATCTAATGGTCAGTAGTATCGACCCTGGTAGACAGTAGTCTCTCTACCTGCCTTGGCATATCTAATGGTCAGTAGTCTCGACCCTAGTAGACAGTAGTCTTCACCTTGACTTGGCATATCTAATGGTCAGTAGTCTCGGACCCTAGTAGACAGTAGTCTTCACCTGCCTTGGCATATCTAATGGTCAGTAGTCTCGACCCTAGTAGACAGTAGTCTTCGTTACCTGCCTTGGCATATCCAATGGTCAGTAGTCTCGACCCTAGTAGACAGTAGTCTTCACCTGCCTTGGCATATCTAATGGTCAGTAGTCTCGGCCCTAGTAGACAGTAGTCTTCACCTGCCTTGGCATATCTAATGGTCAGTAGTCTCGACCTCTAGTAGACAGTAGTCTTCACCTGACTTGGCATATCTAATGGTCAGTAGTCTCGACCCTAGTAGACAGTAGTCTTCACCTGCCTTGGCATATCTAATGGTCAGTAGTCCCCTGACCCTAGTAGACAGTAGTCTTCACCTGCCTTGGCATATCTAATGGGAGTAGTAGTCTCGACCCTAGTAGACAGTAGTATTCACCTGCCTTGGGCATATCCAATGGTCAGTAGTCTCAGCCCTAGTAGACAGTAGTATTCTACCTGCCTTGGCATATCTATTGGTCAGTAGTCTCGACCTAGTAGACATTAGTCTTCACCTGACTTGGCATATCTAATGGTCAGTAGTCTCGACCTAGTAGACAGTAGTCTTCACCTGACTTGGCATATCTAATGGTCAGTAGTCTCTGACCCTAGTAGACAGTAGTCTTCACCTGACTTGGCATATCTAATGGTCAGTAGTCTCGA
>NW_026290332.1:0-1140 GCF_023373465.1 Oncorhynchus keta
AAGAAACGTATCTGATATAGACTATAGCCTAGACCTCCTCTAAGAAACGTATCTGATATAGACTATAGCCTTGACCTCCTCTAAGAAACGTATCTGATATAGACTATAGCCTAGACCTCCTCTAAGAAACGTATCTGATATAGACTATAGCCTAGACCTCCTCTAAGAAACGTATCTGATATAGACTATAGCCTAGACCTCCTCTAAGAAACGTATCTGATATAGACTATAGCCTAGACCTCCTCTAAGAAACGTATCTGATATAGACTATAGCCTAGACCTCCTCTAAGAAACGTATCTGATATAGACTATAGCCTAGACCTCCTCTAAGAAACATATCTGATATAGACTATAGCCTAGACCTCCTCTAAGAAACGTATCTGATATAGACTATAGCCTAGACCTCCTCTAAGAAACATATCTGATATAGACTATAGCCTAGACCTCCTCTAAGAAACGTATCTGATATAGACTATAGCCTAGACCTCCTCTAAGAAACATATCTGATATAGACTATAGCCTAGACCTCCTCTAAGAAACATATCTGATATAGACTATAGCCTAGACCTCCTCTAAGAAACATATCTGATATAGACTATAGCCTAGACCTCCTCTAAGAAACATATCTGATATAGACTATAGCCTAGACCTCCTTTAAGAAACGTATCTGATATAGACTATAGCCTAGACCTCCTCTAAGAAACATATCTGATATAGACTATAGCCTAGACCTCCTCTAAGAAACATATCTGATATAGACTATAGCCTAGACCTCCTCTAAGAAATGTATCTGATATAGACTATAGCCTAGACCTACTCTAAGAAACGTATCTGATATAGACTATAGCCTAGACCTCCTCTACGAAACGTATCTGATATGGTCTATAGCCTTAGCCTTCTCTAAGAAACGTATCTGATATAGACTATAGCCTAGACCTCCTCTAAGAAATGTATCTGATATAGACTATAGCCTAGACCTACTCTAAGAAACGTATCTGATATAGACTATAGCCTAGACCTCCTCTACGAAACGTATCTGATATGGTCTATAGCCTTAGCCTTCTCTAAGAAACGTATCTGATATAGACTATAGCCTAGACCTCCTCTAAGAAATGTATCTGATATAGACTATAGCCTAGA
>NW_026290333.1:0-2688 GCF_023373465.1 Oncorhynchus keta
TGTCAGGGTTTTCCTGTGGTGAAGTAGAGGAGGACCAAAACGCAGCGTGGTTATATTGACTCATGTTTAATAAAAACGGATAAACATGAACACTACAAAACAATAAACGTGGAAAACCAAAACCAGCCCTATCTGGTGCAAAACACAGAGACAGGAACAATCACCCACGAAACCCAACACAAAACAGGCTACCTAAATATGGTTCCCAATCAGAGACAATGACTAACACCTGCCTCTGATTGAGAACCATATCAGGCCAAACATAGAAATAGACAAACCAGACACACAACATAGAATGCCCACCCAGCTCACGTCCTGACCAACACTAAAACAAGGAAAACACATACGAACGATGGACAGAACGTGACAGAACTCCCCCAAGGTGCGGACTCCGAACGCACAACCTAAACCTATAGGGGCGGGTCTGGGTGGGCATCTCTCCGCGGTGGCGGCTCTGGACGTGGACCCCACTCCATAATTGTCTTAGTCCACCTCCTTAGTGTCCCTTGAGTGGCACCGCCAACCTGGCCTAGAAACCTAACAATGGGCCCCACTGACTGAGGTAGCTCGACCGAGGGAAAGCTCGGGACCGAGGGGAAGCTCGGGGATCGAGGGGAAGCTTCGACCGAGGGGAAGCTTCGGGACCGAGGGAAGCTCAGGCAGGTTGATGGATCTACCAGATCCTGGCTGGCTGGTGGTTCCGCAGATCCTGGCTGACTGGCAGATACTGGCAGACTGGCGGATCCTGGCTGAACGGCGGATCTAACTGATCCTGGCCGACTGGCAGATCCTGGCAGATCTGGCCGACTGGCAGATCCTGGCAGATCCTGGCACACTGGCGGATCCTGGCACACTGGCGGATCTGGCACACTGGCGGATCCTGGCACACTGGCGGATCTGGCTGAATGGCGGATCTAACTGATCTGGCCGACTGGCGATCTCAGACTGGTGGATCCCTGGCAGACTGGCGGATCTAACTGGATCCCTGATCCTGGCCGGCGGATTGGCGGATCTGGCTGAATGGCGGATCTAACTGATACTGGCCGACTGGCGGATCTGGCGACTGGCAGTTCTGGCGGATCCTGGCAGACTGGCGGATCCCTGGCAGACTGGCGGATCTGGCAGACAAGCGGGCAGACTGGCGGATCTTGGCAGACTGGCGGATCCTTGCAGACTCGGCGGATCGGATCCTGGCGGATCTGGCGGATCTTGGCAGACTGGCGGATCTAACTGATCTGGCGGATCCTGGCGGATCTGGCGGATCCTGGCGACTGGCGGATCTGGCAGACTGGCCGACTGGCAGATCCTGGCCGACTGGCAATCCTGGCGGATCTCAGATCTGGCAGACTGGCGGATCCACCAGCACTGGCGGACTGGCAGATCGGGCAGATCCTGGCTGACTGGGCAGATCTGGCTGACGACTGGTGATCCTGGCTGACTGGCAGATCTGACTGGCACTTCTGGCGGACTGGCATGGCGGTTCTGGCTGGCAGATCCTCCTGGCTGACTGGCAGACCTGGGTTCTGGCGGATCCTGGCTGACTGGCGGATCTGACTGGATCCTGGCTGACTGGCGGATCCTGGCTGACTGGCGGATCCTGGCTGATTGGCGGCACTAGCGGCGCTGGGCAGACTGGCGGCACTGGCGGCGCTGGGCAGACTGGCACTGGCGGCTGGGCAGACTGGCGGCGCTGGGCAGACTGGTAGCTCCAGACGGAGCTGGGCAGACGGGTGGCTCAGACGGCGCTGGGCAGACTGGCGGCACTGGCGGCGCTGGGCAGACTGGTAGCTCAGACGGTGCTGGGCAGACAGGTAGCTCAGACGGCACTCGGCAGACTGGAGAAAAGGCTCTGGTAGCGCTGACTGGGAAGAGCACTGTGCCTCTGGAATGAGGGGGTCTGGCGCCTCTGGCATGAGGGGCGGTAGCTCTGACAGCGCCGGACAGGCGGAGACTCTGGCTGCGCTGGAGAGGAGGAAGGCTCCGGCAGCGCTGGACAGGCGGGGACGCACTGTAGGCCTGATGCGTGGTGCTGGCACTGGTATGCCGTGCATACTATGCCAAACCAACAGCTTTCTTCTACTCTGTCCAATACATCCTCCACACTCTTAGACTCTGCACTCTGCCGACAGCTCCAATTCCATCCATATAGCTCTGCCCAGAGGTCCTTTTCGCAAGGATCTCCTCCCAAGTCCATTTATCCAAATAGTACAGCATTTCCCTGCTGCTGATCCTGTTGCTGCTGCCTCTGTTCCTTCTCCTGCTGCTGCTTTTGCCATTACCCGTTACCACGCCGCTTGGTCCTTGGTTGGTGGGTGATTCTGTCAGGGTTTTCCTGTGGTGAAGTAGAGGAGGACCAAAACGCAGCGTGGTTATATTGACTCATGTTTAATAAAACGGATAAACATGAACACTACAAAACAATAAACGCGGAAAACCAAAACCAGCCCTATCTGGTGCAAAACACAGAGACAGGAACAATCACCCACGAAACCCAACACAAAACAGGCTACCTAAATATGGTTCCCAATCAGAGACAATGACTAACACCTGCCTCTGATTGAGAACCATATCAGGCCAAACATAGAAATAGACAAACCAGACACACAACATAGAATGCCCACCCAGCTCACGTCCTGACCAACACTAAAACAAGGAAAACACATACGAACGATGGACAGAACGTGACAG
>NW_026290334.1:0-5785 GCF_023373465.1 Oncorhynchus keta
TGCATCTGTACAGGCCCACCTCTGTGTGGACACGTCCTGGCAGCCATCAACCACTGCTCTGCTGCCTTGTGGGTTAGTCTGGTACGACAAAGGCTAGGGGAGCACACCCTGAGAGAAAAGTAGCGTGCTGGAGGTGAGCGGTAGGTGGGGATCTGGCAGCCTCCTACAGCTGTGGAAGATACCGGACATCCTGGGTTTCCCTCCTTGCCACTGGAATTCACCTACCTACAGTGAAGCAGTGCTGTTGGGGATTGTGCACCATCAGTGGCACTTTAAATAACTTCCTTTGCGCAGGTATCCACTTCTGACCTCTGGTGAAGTCGTCAACCGGAAACCGGACGAAAGTCTGGTGGCATTGGGGTGTCTGGTGACAGGGGCAGGAGTGAATGCACCGGGATCCCTTAAATTAGACCAATGCACGCCAGCGGCACAGGACGATTATGGTCGCCAACAGTTAGGACTTGAGTGGCAGCTGCTCTTGACAGACCCCTGTGTGACTAAGCAGCCCTATTTAGGAGCCACACTGCTCACCCAAGCTGGGAAGAGGCCTAGAAAAGCTGGTCTAAAAATTGCCCACTCGCTCCATCCTGGATAGGCTACCGCACCTATCGGGAGTTCCACTCAGCAGTCAAAAAAATGCTAACGAAAATAATTCCCCTGAAACTGGCGACATGGAACATCAAAACTCTTTTGGACACTGATGATAATAGCGATAGACCCTATCAGAGAACAGCTTTGATTTGTGCAGAACTAAGGCGCTAGCATTTCGCTACACTCGCATTAACATCTGCTAACCATGTGTATGTGACAAATAAGATTTGATTTGACATCATTGACACCCGAGACCAGGTTCCTAGTTGAAGGATCCCTGAAAGAGGGAGAAGGCTACACCTTCTTTTGGAAAGTTACTCTCCAGGTGGACAACATCAGCATGGTGTGGGACTGGCAATAAAGAACAGCCTTTACCCAGCCTCACCGAAACACCTGTCGGCATAAGTGAAAGAGTCATGTCTCTCCATATCCCCTTAGCCAAGATGTGTTTTACTACTCCTCTCAGTGCATAAGCACCAAAGTTACCATCTGAAAATGAGTCAAAGGACTGCTTCTACCAGTCACTACATGAGGCCATTCACCACATCCCCAGGAATGACAAAATCTTTCTGCTGGGTGACTTCAACGCTAGGGTGGGATGGAACAACAGGATATGGAGTGGAGTACTGGGTAGGCATGGTGTTGGCCAGGTCAATGAGAACGGCACGAGACTGCTAACTACGTGCAGAGCACGATCTCATTTTCACTAACACCTTGATCCTGCAGAAGAACAAATAAAACATCATGGATGCACCCACGCTCCAAACACTGGCACCTGATCGACTACGTCATAGTGAGACATTCTGACACGAATGATGTCCTGCTGACACATACTATGAGGGGTGTGTAACCAGTGTGAAATGGCTAGCTAGTTAGTGGGGTGGGTGCTAATAGCTTTTCAAATCGGTGACGTCCCTCGCTCTGAGACAAAGTAGTTGTTCCCTTTGCTCTGCAATGGCTGCGGCTTTTGTGGAGCGATGGGTAACGATGTTTCGTGGGAGGCAGTTGTTGATGTGTGCAGAGGGTCAATGGTTCGAGCCCAGGTAGGGGCGAGGAGAGGGACGGAAGCAAAACTGTTACAGGTGCTGAATGCTAGACAGATCACTGTATGATACGGGCTACACTCCAGGTAAGAATACGTCCCCCCAACGCTTGCAGATGTCCAGTAAGAGGCCTCTGCATTGTACTCGGCTTGAGAAAGCTGTAGTAAGGGACGAGTTCCTTTGCCCTCTCGCTAAAAGGCTGAGGGAGACTTAGCCTCTTCTGAGCGCAGAGGACCCCATGGACCAGAAGTGGCTATTAGCTCAGTGCTCTATCAGGCAGCGACCCACTCCTTTGGCTACAGAGGTAGGAAACATCAGGACTGGTTCGATGAGAACTGTCACCATCACAACCCCACTGGACAATATGCGCAAAGCGCCCAGAGCTACTCTCAACAGCCACACATCTGCTACCCTCCACCGTCAATGGCATGCTAGAGGTGTCACTACAGACCTTGGTTCGATCCCGGGCTGTATCACAGCCGGCTGTGATCGGGAGTCCCATAGGGCGGCGCACAATTGGCCCAGTGTGGCCCGGGTTATTGGAGGGTTTGGCCGTGGTAGACCGTCATTGTAAATAAGAATTTGTTCTTAACTGACTTGCCTAGGTTAAATAAAAAGGTTCAAATGCGTCGCGCAAGGAAGTGCAAACAACCTTGTGTGCTCTGCAGAACGAATGGTGGATGAATAAGGCACAGGAAATCCAAATGTCGGCCGACAAAAACAACATGCACAATTTTATCTTCACCCTAGAAGTCACTCCATCACCCCCCTGAAAACAGCTGAAGGTCTGAATCTCTTGAAGGACCAAAACCATATCCTGATGGTGGGCTGACCACTTTTTAGCACTACTCAATCAAAGCTGTCCTACTGACCACTCCATCCTGGAAGAACTGCCTGTCCATCCACCCAGTCAAGACCTCAACTATTCGCCAACATTCCAAGAGGTGTTATCAGCTATCCGTTCCCGCAAGAACAATACGGCTCCTGGTGCTGACAGCATCCCGCCATAGCTACCTAAGAAGGGAGGTTACTTCTGCACCAGAGAGCTCCACCAGTACATCACTGAGGTTTGGGACTGGGGGATGATCCCCCAACAGTGGCGTGATGCCAACATTGCACCATCTATAAGAACAAGGGTGACAAGGGGATATCCCTTCTGGCGGTTGCCGGCAAGGTCCTGGCCAAGGTGATGTTACCCAGGCTGGTAAACAACAGAGTCACAATGCAGCTTCAGAAAGAACAGGAGTACAGTCGGCATGATATTCACCACACGGCATCTCCAGGAGAAGTGCTGTGAACAACATCAGGACCTTTTCATTGCCTTTGTCAACCTCTCCAAGGCCTTCGACACTGAACAGGGAACTACTTTGGGGCATTCTACTCAAATTTGGCTGTCCAGATAAATTTTTCAACATCCTTTTCCAGTTCCATGATGGGGTGATGGCTCAGGTGGCCATAGGAGGGCGAGTCAGTGCCCTTTGGAGTAAGCATCGGTGGGATGCAGGGGCATGTGCTGGCACTTGTACTCTTTAACATCTTCCTCCTATGTGTCACCCAGCTTCTCCATAAGGAGGCTTGAGGACAGCAGCGGGTTTGCAGTGGACATCAGGCTGGATGGAAACCTATTCAACATCAGGAAGCTCCAAGCAACCATCAAGGTTTTGATGGCGTGGGTACTTGAGCTGCAGTATGCTGATGACTGTGCTCGTGGCCACACTCTGAAAGACCTTCAGTCTGTCCTGTTAGCGGCTGTGAGGGTCTATAGCAGGATGGGACCGTCTAGCAACACCACCAAGACAGAGGTGGTGTTCTAGATCTAGCCCTCCACCCACCATGCCTGTCTTCACCATTGAACACAAATCACTTGCAATAGTCCCATCCTTCAAATACCTGGGCAGCATCCTCTCCGAGGACTGCAGCATCGACCTCGAAATTCAAAATAGGATAAAGCATCAACTGCCTTCAGGAAACTCAGTCTTCCAAAACAGGGATCTCCACCTCCACACCAAACTTGCTGTCTATCAAGCAGTCTATCACCACACGTCTTTACAGCTGTGAATCCTGGGTCACATTAGATGCCTGCAGTGCAGGTGTTGAACGCTGAGCTGTAGTCAATGAACAGCATTCTCACGTAGGTGATCCTTTTGTCAAGGGTAGTGTGGAGTGCAATAGAGATTGCATCATCTGTGAATCTGTTGGGGCAGTATGCGAATTGGAGTCGGTCCAGGGTTTCCGGATGATGATGTTGATTTCAGCCATGACCAGCCTTTCAAAACATTTCATGGCTACAGATGTAAGTTCTACGGGGCGGTAGTCATTTAGGCAGGTTACCTTTGCATTCTTGGGCACAGGGACTATGGTGGCCTGCTTGAAACATGTATTACAGACTCAGGGAGAGATTGAAAATGTCAGTAAAGACACTTGCCAGCTGGTCAGCACATGTTCTGAGTATGTGTCGTGGTAATCTGTCAATGATAACCTGTTTAAAAAGGTCTTACATCACCTATGGATCACACAGTCGTCCGGAACAGCTGGCGCCCTCAGTATTGGTTCAGTGTTGCTTGTGTCGAAGCGAGTATAGAAGACATTTAGCTCATCTGGTATGCTCACGTCAGGTCGTGGCTGGGGTTTCCTTCATAATCCGTAATAGTTTGCAAGCCCTGCCACCTCCAACGAGTGTCAAAGCCGGTGTAGTAGGATTCGATCTTAGTCCTGTATTAAAGCTTTCCCTGTTTGATGGTTCATTGGAGGGTGTAGCAGGATTTCTTATAAGCACCCGGATTAGACTCCCGCTCCTTGAAAGCGGCAGCTCTAGCCTTTAGCTCAGTGCGGATGTTGCCTGTAATCCATGGCTTCTGGTTGGGATATGTGCGTACAGTCACTGTGGGGAACAACATCATCGATGCACTTATTAATGAAGGCCAATGACGGATGTGGTAGTATACTCCTCAATGCCATCGGATGAATCCCCGAACATATTCCGTTCTGCAGAAGAGTCAGGCCAGAGATCACAATGGAGGACAGGAAGCTCTGCAAGACACGTTTTTCATGCCGTGGACCCCAGATGATGATGTACTGCAATCATTCAAGTCTTCAAACAGAGTAATACAATTCAAACTTTATTTTTTAGCTAAATAAATATTTACGATATGATATTGAACACTTTAAAAGTAGTATGGCACTGCACAATTCAGTTAAATTAAAATGCATAAGCTGTAAGTACACTCAAAATATAAAATAAGGTGCAAATGTCTAGTAATCTTAATCAGTACACATA
Organism: Oncorhynchus keta; assembly: GCF_023373465.1. Lineage (NCBI taxonomy): Eukaryota > Metazoa > Chordata > Actinopteri > Salmoniformes > Salmonidae > Oncorhynchus > Oncorhynchus keta. The sequence continues at coordinate 4,912 of NW_026290334.1, forward strand.
AATATAAAGAACTTTCTGACACAAACATCTAACATTTATCTTTTATCTGGCTTAATCACCCTGAAATAACCACTCATGTTATGGCACACAAATGGACTTTATCTGTAATGTTATGCACTTCCATTAGTTTCACTTCCACCACCATATTACACAAAGAAGAAAGACAGAGCCACTTCCCACCACATGTTAACCAGATCACAATCTCAGTGTAAGGCAGTGCATTAAAATATTCAAATCAAAACACTAAAGACATAACTGAAAAGACAAAATGGTTCCTACGGTATTTCATCTGGAGAGGGGACAACATGCTTTTTTTACCCACACCCCTTGATGTACAGTATAAACTGCCTCAGTTTTACCCCCAGCTGCTCCCATGCTCTTTAGCCATCTGTTGCTTCAGGGTCCCACATGGCCCAAAGGAGGGGGTCCCCAGGTACCCATAAGAGGGGGCCCAGGTCCCCTAGCTTGCGGAGGGACTTGCACATGGGGCAGGGGTAATCAGAGAGGCCCTCGATGTCCTCGAAGGCCAGGTTGACGATCTGGTCTGTGCAAGGGTCACAGTAGAGATGGCCGCAGGACAGGCGTTTCAGGCGGGCTTCGTAGGAGATGCAGCACTGGCAGTGAGGCAGGTCTGGACCCAGGGAGAGCGAGCTAGTCAGGGAGCTGCTTTCCAGACTACCTGCCTGGCTGGAGCTCAGCTTGCCTGGAGACCTACAGAGGGGATGAGAAGTTAGGGGTTGGACTCTGGGTAAGAGGTGAGTAATGTATACGCAGGGAGTCAGGGAGCAGGCATAGAAGGTGAGTTTAATAATAATAAACATGAAGAAAATACAAAACAGGATACGTGTACTGAATGTGACCAAAATCAATACTG
>NW_026290335.1:0-5270 GCF_023373465.1 Oncorhynchus keta
AAATGTTTGCATACCTGTAGAAACACCTTACAGTCCCTCTCCTGACCACTAACTAACAGCCCTCTAACTATTAAAACATGTAGTCACCTGCCCCCAACTCTTCCTGACTCCCTGACCCTGCAGAGATCAGAGGCAGCGGATGGGACCCATTGTTTATAGGCTACCCTGTTTGCCCCTCTGGAGCTCTCCAGTTACATGCCACACCCAGTGACCTCTAATTGGGACATTTGACTGTCCATCACCACTTTTGACCCTGCTCAGCTGCGTCTCCTCAGGGTATCTGTCCAATAGGCAGGTGGGACCGGGACAAGTTGAATAGCACAGTCCAGCGCTGTCCGGGATCAGTCTTCAGAAAGCAGTGGCAGAGTCAGGGGTCAGGGGTGAAGACAAAGAGACAAAGCGGTTTGATTGTTTTTACCAAGGGCTGCTAGCCAAACTCGGCTAAGCGAACTGAACGAGTGTGTTCGCATACTCTCTTAAAAGACCTTCGCTTGAAAAATTTGAAAAAAGTGTCAATAGTACTGTTAGTCCAACTTGAGACACCGAAGCCAGTATACACATCCTTAAAATAGTCCGAATGAATCTAAGATGAAAACCAGACAAACCCCAAATTGCTCACTGAGCCCTCAATTTTTTTAATGTGGTTTGGGAATGCCCAGGGGTTTTACGCTTCTGGGGTTGTCTTTCTGACATAATGGGTAGAAATGTATCGTGTTCACAATTTATTTTATTTTAAACGATGACACTACTTCAGACCTATCTGCCAAACAGGGACGTAATTCTGCTGGCTCGATTAACAGCAGCCAAGAAAATTCTGGCCTCATGTTGGCAGGCTCCTCATTCTTTAAGCAGACAGCAGTGGCTGCTGTCATCCATGGACATTATAAACATGGAAATATCTGTCGGACTCATGCATGGGGAAACATATTTGCTCCTTCTTCAAGGTATGACTCTGTAAAAAGACTGCTATTGTGAACCACTAATCTAACTTTGGATTGGGGAAGTCCTGTGGGATGGGAACTGTTTGTCTTGTTCGGTCTTACATTTACATTTAAGTCATTTAGCAGACGCTCTTATCCAGAGCGACTTACAAATTGGTGCATTCACCTTATGACATCCAGTGGAACAGCCACTTTACAATAGTTCATCTAAATCTTTTAAGGGGGGTGAGAAGGATTACTTTATCCTATCCTAGGTATTGCTTAAAGAGGTGGGGTTTCAGGTGTCTCCGGAAGGTGGTGATTGACTCCGCCTGTCCTGGCGCGTGAGGGAGTGTGTTCCACCATTGGGGAGCCAGAGCAGCGAACAGTTTTGACTGGGCTGAGCGGGAACTGTACTTCCTCAGTGGTAGGGAGGCGAGCAGGCCAGAGGTGGATGAACGCAGTGCCCTTGTTTGGGTGTAGGGCCTGATCAGAGCCTGGAGGTACTGAGGTGCCGTTCCCCTCAGCGCTCCGTAGGCAAGCACCATGGTCTTGTAGCGGATGCGAGCTTCAACTGGAAGCCAGTGGAGAGAGCGGAGGAGCGGGGTGACGTGAGAGAACTTGGGGGAAGGTTGAACACAGACGGGCTGCGGCGTTCTGGATGAGTTGTAGGGTTTAATGGCACAGGCAGGGAGCCCAGCCAACAGCGAGTTGCAGTAATCCAGACGGGAGATGACAAGTGCCTGGATTAGGACCTGCGCCGCTTCCTGTGTGAGGCAGGGTCGTACTCTGCGGATGTTGTAGAGCATGAACCTACAGGAACGGGCCACCGCCTTGATGTTAGTTGAGAACGACAGGGTGTTGTCCAGATCACGCCAAGGTTCTTAGCGCTCTGGGAGGAGGACACAATGGAGTTGTCAACCGTGATGGCGAGATCATGGAACGGGCAGTCCTTCCCCGGGAGGAAGAGCAGCTCCGTCTTGCCGAGGTTCAGCTTGAGGTGGTGATCCGTCATCCACACTGATATGTCTGCCAGACATGCAGAGATGCGATTCGCCACCTGGTCAGAAGGGGAAAGGAGAAGATTAATTGTGTGTCGTCTGCATAGCAAATGATAGGAGAGACCATGTGAGGTTATGACAGAGCCAAGTGACTTGGTGTATAGCGAGAATAGGAGAGGGCCTAGAACAGAGCCCTGGGGGACACCAGTGGTGAGAGCGCGTGGTGAGGAGACAGATTCTCGCCACGCCACCCGGTAGGAGCGACCTGTCAGGTAGGACGCAATCCAAGCGTGGGACGCGCCGGAGATGCCCAACTCGGAGAGGGTGGAGAGGAGGATCTGATGGTTCACAGTATCGAAGGCAGCCGATAGGTCTAGAAGGATGAGAGCAGAGGAGAGAGAGTTAGCTTTAGCAGTGCGGAGCGCCTCCGTGATACAGAGAAGAGCAGTCTCGGTTGAATGACTAGTCTTGAAACCTGACTGATTTGGATCAAGAAGGTCATTCTGAGAGAGATAGCGGGAGAGCTGGCCAAGGACGGCAGCACGTTCAAGAGTTTTGGAGAGAAAAGAAAAAGAAGGGATACTGGTCTGTAGTTGTTGACATCGGAGGGATCGAGTGTAGGTTTTTTCAGAAGGGGTGCAACTCTCGCTCTCTTGAAGACGGAAGGGACGTAGCCAGCGGTCAGGGATGAGTTGATGAGCGAGGTGAGGTAAGGCAGAAGGTCTCCGGAAATGGTCTGGAGAAGAGAGGAGGGGATAGGGTGAGCGGGCAGGTTGTTGAGCGGCCGGCCGTCACAAGACGCGAGATTTCATCTGGAGAGAGAGGGGAGAAAGAGGTCAGAGCACAGGGTAGGGCAGTGTGAGCAGAACCAGCGGTGTCGTTTGACTTAGCAAACGAGGATCGGATGTCGTCGACCTTCTTTTCAAAATGGTTGACGAAGTCATCTGCAGAGAGGGAGGAGGGGGGAGGGGGAGGAGGATTCAGGAGGGAGGAGAAGGTGGCAAAGAGCTTCCTAGGGTTAGAGGCAGATGCTTGGAATTTAGAGTGGTAGAAAGTGGATTTAGCAGCAGAGACAGAGGAGGAAAATGTAGAGAGGAGGAGCGAAAGGATGCCAGGTCCGCAGGGAGGCGGGTTTTCCTCCATTTCCGCTCCGGCTGCCCGGAGCCCTGTTCTGTGAGCTCGCAATGAGTCGTCGAGCCACGGAGCGGGAGGGGGAGGGACCGAGCCGGCCTGGAAGATAGGGGACATAGAGAGTCAAAGGATGCAGAAAGGGAGGAGAGGAGGGTTGAGGGAGGCAGAATCAGGAGATAGGTTGGAGAAGGTTTGAGCAGAGGAAGAGATGATAGGATGGAAGAGGAGAGAGTAGCGGGGGGAGAGAGAGCGAAGGTTGGGACGGCGCGATACCATCCGAGTAGGGGCAGTGTGGGAAGTGTTGGATGAGAGCGAGAGGGGAAAAGGATACAAGGTAGTGGTCGGAGACTTGGAGGGGAGTTGCAATGAGGTTAGTGGAAGAACAGCATCTAGTAAAGATGAGGTCGAGCGTATTGCCTGCCTTGTGAGTAGGGGGGAAGGTGAGAGGGTGAGGTCAAAAGAGGAAAGGAGTGGAAAGAAGGAGGCAGAGAGGAATGAGTCAAAGGTAGACGTGGGGAGGGTTAAAGTCGCCCAGAACTGTGAGAGGTGAGCCGTCCTCAGGAAAGGAGCTTATCAAGACATCAAGCTCATTGGATGAACTCTCCGAGGGACCTGGAGGGCGATAAATGATAAGGATGTTAAGCTTGAAAGGGCTGGTAACTGTGACAGCATGAAATTCAAAGGAGGCGATAGACAGATGGGTAAGGGGAGAAAGAGAGAATGACCACTTGGGAGAGATGAGGATCCCGGTGCCACCACCCCGCTGACCAGAAGCTCTCGGGTGTGCGAGAACACGTGGGCGGACGAAGAGAGAGCAGTAGGAGTAGCAGTGTTATCTGTGGTGATCCATGTTTCCGTCAGTGCCAAGAAGTTCGAGGACTGGAGGGAGGCATAGGCTGAGATGAACTCTGCCTTGTTGGCTGCAGATCGGCAGTTCCAGAGGCTACCGGAGACCTGGAACTCCACGTGGGTCGTGCGCGCTGGGACCACCAGATTAGGGTGGCGCGGCCACGCGGTGTGGAGCGTTTGTATGGTCTGTGCAGAGAGGAGATAACAGGGATAGACAGACACATAGTTGACAGGCTACAGAAGAGGCTACGCTAATGCAAGGAGATTGGAATGACAAGTGGACTACACGTCTCGAATGTTCAGAAAGTTAGCTTACGTAGCAAGAATCTTATTGACTAAAATGATTAAAATGATACAGTACTGCTGAAGTAGGCTAGCTGGCAGTGGCTGCGTTGTTGACTTTGTAGGCTAGCTGGCAGTGGCTGCGTTGTTGACACTACACTAATCAAGTCGTTCCGTTGAGTGTAATAGTTTCTACAGTGCTGCTATTCGGGGGCTAGCTGGCTAACTAGCAGTGTTGATTACTTTACCTTGCGTTAAAAGAACGACAATAGCTGGCTAGCTAACCTAGAAAATCGCTCTAGACTACACAATTATCTTTGATACACAGACGGCTATGTAGCTAGCTACGATCAAACAAATCAAACCGTTGTGCTGTAATGAAATGAAATGAAAATGTGATACTACCTGTGGAGCGAGCGGAATGCGACCGGGTTGTTGAGTGCGGGAAGTTCTATTCAGTAGACGTTGGCTAGCTGTTGGCTAGCTAGCAGTGTGTCCTACGTTAAGGACGACAAATAACTGGCTAGCTAACCTCGGTAAATTAAGATAATCACTCTAAGACTACACACTCTAAACTACACAATTATCTTGGATACGAAGACAGCAAGACAACTATGTAGCTAGCTAACACTACACTAATCTAAAGTAGGTTCAGTTGAGTGCTAACAGTTTCTACAGTGCTGCTATTCGGTAGGCGGTGGACGTTTGCTAGCTGGCTAGCTGCTGGGCAGATAGCAGTGTAGACTACGTTAGGACGACGAAATACGAAGTTGCAATAGAAGTGCTGACTGTTTCACTTTGTTGTCCTCTTTCTTTTCCTTTTTCTTCTGTCCTTCTTTTATCCTTATTTTGTCTTCCTTTCTTCTGTTAACTAGATATTTTTTTTTGTCTTGTCACTTGTTTTTCTGTCCCATGTGTACCTTATTAAAAATAATAAAAACATTTGATCAACAACAACAAATATATGAATCTAAGATAATTCAAGAAATCTGCCATTAATTTCGAAGTTTTTGCTAAGTAGATTTTAGTCGTTCAATGTTACATCTAGCTAAGATGTTTTGTTCAGCATTTCTCAAGTGGAAAAAAT
>NW_026290336.1:0-4010 GCF_023373465.1 Oncorhynchus keta
TACCGCTGTCCCTCTCCATTACCGCTGTCCTCTCCATTACGGCTGTCAAATCAAAATCAAATCAAATGTATTTATATAGCCCTTCGTACATCAGCTGATATCTCAAAGTGCTGTACAGAAACCCAGCCTAAAACCCCAAACAGCAAGCAATGCAGGTGTAGAAGCACGGTGGCTAGGAAACTCCCTAGAAAGGCCAAAACCTAGGAAGAAACCAAGAGAGGAACCAGGCTATGTGGGGTGGCCAGTCCTCTTCTGGCTGTTCCGGTGGAGATTATAACAGAACATGGCCAAGATGTTCAAATGTTCATAAATGACCAGCATGGTCGAATAATAATAAGGCAGAACAGTTGAAACTGAGCAGCAGCATGGCCAGGTGGACTGGGGACAGCAGGGAGTCATCATGTCAGGTAGTCCTGGGGCATGGTCCTTGGGCTCAGGTCCTCCGAGAGAGAGAGAGAAAGAAAGTGAGAAGGAGAGAATTAGAGAACGCACACTTAGATTCACACAGGACACCGAATAGGACAGGAGAAGTGCTCCAGATATAACAAACTGACCCTAGCCCCCCGACACAAACTACTGCAGCATAAATACTGGAGGCTGAGACAGGAGGGGTCAGGAGACACTGGCCCCATCCGATGACACCCCCGGACAGGGCCAAACAGGAAGGATATAACCCCACCCACTTTGCCAAAGCACAGCCCCCACACCACTAGAGGGATATCTTCAACCACCAACTTACCATCCTGAGACAAGGCTGAATATAGCCCACAAAGACCTCCGCCACGGCACAACCCAAGGGGGGGGCGCCAACCCAGACAGGATGACCACAACAGTGAATCAACCCACTCAGGTGACGCACCCCTTCCAGGGACGGCATGAGAGAGCCCCAGTAAGCCAGTGACTCAGCCCCTGTAATAGGGTTAGAGGCAGAGAATCCCAGTGGAAAGAGGGGAACCAGCCAGGCAGAGACAGCAAGGGAGGTTCGTTGCTCCAGAGCCTTTCCGTTCACCTTCCCACTCCTGGGCCAGACTACACTCAATCATATGACCCACTGAAGAGATGAGTCTTCAGTAAAGACTTAAAGGTTGAGACCGAGTTAGCGTATCTGACATGGGTAGTTAGACCGTTCCATAAAAATGGAGCTCTATAGAGAAAGCCCTGCTCCAGCTGTTTGTTTAGAAATTCTACGGACAATTAGAGGCTCATGCCTTGTGACCGTAGCGTGACGTGTAGCACAGCAGGACCAAATCAGAGATGGGGAGGAGCAAGCCCATGTAATGCTTTGAAATAGCAGAGAGTGTCCTTTGAAATCAGCCCTTGCTTTGACAGGAAGCTGTGGTAGAGAGAGGCAAGCGCTGAGCACACATGATACATTTTTTGGTTCCAGAGTAGAGAGATCTGAAGAAATGCCGCATTTTTAGCACTAACTGAAGCTTATTTAGTGCTTTGGTCCGGTAGCCGGAAAGCAGAGCATTGCAGTAGTCTGAACTCTAGAAGTGACAAAAAGCATTAGATAAATTTTTCTGCATCATTTTGGACAGAAAGTTTCTGATTTTTGCAATGTTATGTAGATGGAAAAAATCTGTCCTCGAAATGGTCTTGATATGTTCTTCAAAAGAGAGATCAGGTCCAGAGTAACGCCAAGGTCCTTCAGTTTTATTTGAGACGACTGTACAACCATTAAGATTAATTGTCAGATTCAACAGAAGATCTCTTTGTTTCTTGGGACCTAGAACAAGCATCTCTGTTTTGTCCGAGTTTAATAGTAGAAAGTTTGCAGCCATCCACTTCCTTATGTCTGAAACACATGTTTCTAGCGAGGGCAATTTTGGGGCTTCACCATGTTTCATTGAAATGTGTACAGCTGTGTGTCATCTGCATAGCAGTGAAAGTTAACATTATGTTTTCAAATAACATCCCCAAGAGGTAAAATATATAGTGAAAACAATAGTGGTCCTAAACGGAACCTTGAGGAACACCGAAATTTACAGTTGATTTGTCAGAGGACAAACCATTCACAGAGACAAACTGATATCTTTTCCGCCAGATAAGATCAAAAACCAGGCCAAAACTTGTCCGTGTAGACCACTCTGGGTTTCCAAATCTCCAAAAGAATGTGGTGATCGATGGTATCAAAAGCAGCACTAAGGTTTAGGAGCACGAGGCCAGATGCAGAGCTCGGTCCGATGCCATTAAAATGTCATTTACCACCTTCACAAGTGCAGTTCTTCAGTGCTATGATGGGGTCTAAAACCAGACTGAAGCATTTCAGATATTGTTTGTCTCAGGAGTGAGGTTGCTGCGCAACAGCCTTCTCTAAAATTCTGAGAGGAATGGAAGATTGATATAGGTCATGGGGTTTTTTAAATATTTTCTGGGTCAAGGTTTGGCTTTTCAGAGAGGCTTTATTACTGCCACTTTTAGTGAGTTTGATACACATCCGGTGGATAGAGAGCCGTTATTATGTTCAATGAGGGCCAAGCAGGAAGCAGCTCTTCAGTAGTTTGGTGGGAATAGTACAGTATGCAGCTTGAAGGTTTAGAGGCTGGGCGATTATTTTCATCATTGTGTCAAGAGATATAGTACTAAAACACTTGAGTCTCTCTTGATCCTAGGTCCTGGCAGAGTTGTGCAGACTCAGGACAACTGAGGTTTGGAGGAATACGCAGATTTGAAAAGAGGAGTCCGTAATTTGCTTTCTAATAATCAGAATCTTTTCCTCAATAAGTTCATTAATTTGTCACTGCTAGTGAAAGTCATCTCTATTGGGGAATGCTTTAGTTAGTTTTTGCAACAGTATCAAAAGGAATTTCGGATTGTTCTTATTTTCCTCAATTGCTAGAAAAATAGGATGATCGAGCAGCAGTATAGGGCCGGGGTACTGTCTTTCCAAGCTTACTTGAAGACTTCCAGTTTGGTGTGGCGCCATTTCCGTTCCAATTTTCTGCTTGCTCAGAGCTCGGTATTTTCTGTGTACCAGGGAGCTAGTTTTTATGAGAAATGTTTTAGTTTTTAGGTGTGCAACTGCATCTAGGGTATTGCGCAAGGTTAAATTGAGTTCCCTCAGTTAGGTGGTTAACTGATTTTTTCCTGATGTCCTTTGGTAGGCAGAGGGAGTTGAAGGGCATCAATGAATCTTTGTGTTGTCTGTGAATTTATAGCATGACTTTGGATGTTCCTTGGTTGGGGTCTGAGCAGATTATTTGTTGCAAAACATAATAAATGGTGATCCGATAGTCCAGGATTATGAGAAAACATTAAGATCCACAACATTTATTCCATGGGACAAAATCTGTCCAGAGAATGACTGCTGTCTCCTCCATTACTGCTGTCCGCCTCCTCTCCATTACCTGTCCCCTCCTTCCATTACTGCTGTCCCTTTCCCCTCCCTCTCCATTACTATGTCCTCCTCTCCATTACTGCTGTCCTCTTCCCTCTTCCATTACTGCTGTCCTTCCACATTGTTGTCCCTTCTCCTCCATTACGGTTGTCCTGTCTCCTCCATTACGGGTTGTCCCTTCCTCGGTTGTCCCTCTCCTCTCCATTACGGTTGTCCCGTCTCCCCCTTCCATTACGTGCTGTCCCGTCTCCTCTCCCTCCATTACGGCTGTCCCGTCTCTCTCCACACGGCTGTCCTGCCTCCCTCTCCATTACGGGTTGTCCCGCTTCCCTTCTCCATTACTGTTGTCCTCTCTCTTACATGGTTGTCCTGTCTCCTTCTCTCCACATGGTCCTGTCTCCCTCTCCATTACTGCTGTCCCTCCATTACTGTTGTCCCTCTCCTCTCCATTACGCGGTTGTCTTGTCTCCCCTCCATTACGGCTGTCTTGTCTCCCTCTCCATTACGGCTGTCCTGTCTCCCCTCTCCATTACGGCTGTCCTGTCTCCCTCTCCATTACGGCTGTCCTGTCTCCTCTCCATTACGGCTGTCCTGTCTCCCCTCTCCATTACGGCTGTCCTGTCTCCCCTCTCCATTACGGCTGTCCTGTCTCCCTCTCCATTACGGCTGT
>NW_026290337.1:0-521 GCF_023373465.1 Oncorhynchus keta
TAGGATATAGGCTAACCTTACCATGGAGCTAACTCACTCTGCCACTTGGAAAGGGACTAGGATATAGGCTAACCTTACCATGGAGCTAACTCACTCTGCCACTTGGAAAGGGACTAGGATATAGGCTAACCTTACCATGGAGCTAACTCACTCTGCCACTTGGAAAGGGACTAGGATATAGGCTAACCTTACCATGGAGCTAACTCACTCTGCCACTTGGAAAGGGACTAGGATATAGGCTAACCTTACCATGGAGCTAACTCACTCTGCCACTTGGAAAGGGACTAGGATATAGGCTAACCTTACCATGGAGCTAACTCACTCTGCCACTTGGAAAGGGACTAGGATATAGGCTAACCTTACCATGGAGCTAACTCACTCTGCCACTTGGAAAGGGACTAGGATATAGGCTAACCTTACCATGGAGCTAACTCACTCTGCCACTTGGAAAGGGACTAGGATATAGGCTAACCTTACCATGGAGCTAACTCACTCTGCCACTTGGAAAGGGACTAGGATAT
>NW_026290338.1:0-8794 GCF_023373465.1 Oncorhynchus keta
ATAGAGACAGTAGATCGAGCTGTTTTCATGTTATAATAGAAACAGTAGATCTACCTGGTCTGTCATAACATAATAGTATATTGTAGATCTAGTTGGTCTGTCATATTATAATAGAGACAGTAGATCTAGCTGTTCTGTCATAACATGAGACAGTAGATTCATGCTGGTCTGTCATATTGGCAATGGGGACAGTAGATCTAGCTGGTCTGTCATAATAGAATAGAGACAGTAGATCTAGCTAGTCTGTCACATTATAATAGAGACATTAGATCAAGCTGGTCTGTCATATTATAATACAGACTTTTGATCTAGCTGGTCTGTCATATTATAATAGAGACAGTAGATCTAGCTGGTCTGTCATGAAATAATAGAGACAGTAGATCTACCTGGTCTATCATAATATAATAGAGACAGTAGATCTAGCTGGTCTGTCATATTATAATAGAGACAGTAGATCAAGCTGGTCTGTCATTTTATAATAGAGACAGTACATCTAGCTGGTCTGTCATAATAGAATAGGGACAGTAGATCTAGCTGTTCTGTCATAATATGAGACAGTAGATCTCGCTGGTCTTTCATATTATAATAGAGACAGTAGATCTTGCTGGTCTGTCATTTTATAATAGAGACAGTAGATTGAGCTGTTCTTTCATGTTATAATAGAAACAGTAGATCTACCTGGTCTGTCATAATCTAATAGAGACAGTAGATTTTGCTGGTCTGTCATATTATAATAGAGACAGTAGATCTCGCTGGTCTGTCATAATAGAATAGAGACAGTAGATCTACCTGGTCTGTCATAATCTAATAGAGACAGCAGATTTTGCTGGTCTGTCATATTATAATGGAGACAGTAGATCTAGCTGGTCTGTCATAATATAATAGAGACAGTATATCTAGCTGGTCTGTCAAATTATACAGAGACAGTAGATCTAGCTGGTCTGTCATAATAGCAGAGACAGTAGATCTACCTGGTCTGTCGCCAAAATAATAGAGACAGTAGATCTAGCTGGTCAGTCATAATATGATAGAGATAGTAGATTCAGCTGATCTGTCATAAAATAATAGAGACAGTAGATCGAGCTGGTCTTTCATGTTATAATAGAAACAGTAGATCTAGCTGGTCTGTCATATTATAATAGAGACAGTATGTCTAGCTGGTCTGTCAAATTATAATAGAGACAGTAGATCTAGCTGTTCTGTCATAATATAGCAGAGACAGTAGATCTACCTGGTCTGTCATAAAATAATAGAGACAGTAGATCGAACTGGTCTGTCATAATATGATAGAGACAGTAGATCTAGCTGATCTGACACAAAATAATAGAGACAGTAGATCGGCTGTTCTGTCATAATATGAGACAGTAGATCTAGCTGGTCTGTCATATTATAATGGGGACAGTAGATCTAGCTGGTCTGTCATAATAGAATAGAGACAGTAGATCTGGCCTGGTCTGTCACGATATAATAGAGACATTGATCTGGCTGGTCTGTCTATTATAATACAGACAGTTGATCTAGCTGGTCTGTCATATTATGTAGAGACAGTAGATCTAGCTGGTCTGTCATGAAATAATAGAGACTGTAGATCTAGCTGGTCTATCATGTTATAATGGAGACAGTAGATCTAGCTGGTCTGTCATATAATAGAGACAGTAGATGTCGCCTGGTCTGTCATAATATAATAGAGACAGTAGATCGAGCTGGTCTGTCATATTATAACAGAGACAGTAGATCTAGCTGGTCTGTCATAATATAGCAGAGACAGATCTACCTGGTCTGTCATAAAATAATAGAGACAGTAGATCTAGTTGGTCTGTCACATTATAATAGAGACATTAGATCTAGCTGGTCTGTCATATTATAATACAGACAGTTGATCTAGCTGGTCTGTCATATTATAATAGAGACAGTAGATCTAGCTGGTCTGTCATAAAATAATAGAGACTGTAGATCTAGCTGTTCTGTCATAATATGAGACAGTATATCTAGCTGGTCTGTCATATTATAATAGAGACAGTAGATCTAGCTGGTCTGTCATATTATAATAGAGACAGTACATCTAGCTGGTCTGTCATAATAGAATAGAGACAGTAGATCTAGCTGTTCTGTCATAATATGAGACAGTAGATCTCGCTGGTCTTTCATATTATAATAGAGACAGTAGATCTTGCTGGTCTGTCATAATATAGTAGAGACAGTAGATCAAGCTGGTCTGTCATTTTATAATAGAGACAGTACATCTAGCTGGTCTGTCATAATATAACAGAGACAGTAGATCTACCTGGTCTGTCATAATCTAATAGAGACAGTAGATTTTGCTGGTCTGTCATATTATAATAGAGACAGTAGATCTCGCTGGTCTGTCATAATAGAATAGAGACAGTATATCTAGCTGGTCTGTCAAATTATAATAGAGACAGTAGATCTAGCTGGTCTGTCATAATATAGCAGAGACAGTAGATCTACCTGGTCTGTCATAAAATAATAGAGACAGTAGATCTAGCTGGTCAGTCATAATATGATAGAGACAGTAGATCTAGCTGATTACATTTACATTTAAGTCATTTAGCAGACGCTCTTATCCAGAGCGACTTACAAATTGTGCATACACCTTATGACATCCAGTGGAACAGCCACTTACAATAGTGCATCTAAATCTTTTAGGGGGGGTGAGAAGGATTATTACCCTATCCTAGGTATTCCTTGAAGAGGTGGGGTTTCAGGTGTCTCCGGAAGGTGGTGATTGACTCCCCGCTGTCCTGGCGTCGTGAGGGGAGTTTGTTCCACCATTGGGGGCCAGAGCAGCGAACAGTTTTGACTGGGCTGGCCCGGGGAACTGTACTTCCTCAGTGGTAGGGAGGCGAGCAGGCCAGAGGTGGATGAACGCAGTGCCCTTGTTTGGGTGTAGGGCCTGATCAGAGCCTGGAGGTACTGATGTGCCGTTCCCCTCACAGCTCCGTAGGCAAGCACCATGGTCTTGTAGCGGATGCGAGCTTCAACTGGAAGCCAGTGGAAGAGCGGAGGAGCGGAGTGACGTGAGAGAACTTGGGAAGGTTGAACACCAGACGGGCTGCGGCGTTCTGGATGAGTTGTAGGGGTTTAATGGCACAGGCAGGGAGCCCAGCCAACAGCGAGTTGCAGTAATCAAGACGGAGATGACAAGTGCCTGGATTAGGACCTGCGCCGCTTCCTGTGTGAGGCAGGGCCGTACTCTGCGGATGTTGTAGAGCATGAACCTACAGGAACGGGACACCGCCTTGATGTTAGTTGAGAACGACAGGGTGTTGTCCAGGATCACGCCAAGGTTCTTAGCGCTCTGGGAGGAGGACACAATGGAGTTGTCAACTGTGATGGCGAGATCATGGAACGGGCAGTCCTTCCCGGGAGGAAAGAGCAGCTCCGTCTTGCTGAGGTTCAGCTTGAGGTGGTGATCCGTCATCCACACTGATATGTCTGCCAGACATGCAGAGATGCGATTCGCCACCTGGTCATCAGAAGGGGGAAAGGAGAAGATTAATTGTGTGTCGTCTGCATAGCAAATGATAGGAGAGACCATGTGAGGTTATGACAGAGCCAAGTGACTTGGTGTATAGCGAGAATAAGAGAGGGCCTAGAACAGAGCCCTGGGGGACACCAGTGGTGAGAGCGCGTGGTGAGGAGACAGATTCTCGCCACGCCACCTGGTAGGAGCGACCTGTCAGGTAGGACGCAATCCAGCGTGGCCGCTACCGGAGATGCCCAACTCGGAGAGGGTGGAGAGGAGGATCTGATGGTTCACAGTATCGAAGGCAGCCGATAGGTCTAGAAGGATGAGAGCAGAGGAGAGAGAGTTAGCTTTAGCAGTGCGGAGCGCCTCCGTGATACAGAGAGATAGAGCAGTCCCAGTTGAATGACTAGTCTTGAAACCTGACTGATTTGGATCAAGAAGGTCATTCTGAGAGATAGCGGTAGAGCTGGCACAAGGACGGCACGCTCAAGAGTTTTGGAGAGAAAAGAGAGAAGGGATACTGGTCTGTTGTTGTTGACATCGGAGGGATCGAGTGTAGGTTTTTTCAGAAGGGTGCAACTCTCGCTTCTCTTGAAGACGGGAGGGACGAGCCAGCGGTCAGGGATGAGTTGATGAGCGAGGTGAGGTAAGGGAGAAGGTCTCCGGAAATGGTCTGAAGAAGAGAGGAGGGGATAGGGTCAAGCTGATCTGTCATAAAATAATAGAGACAGTAGATCGAGCTGGTCTTTCATGTTATAATAGAAACAGTAGATCTAGCTGGTCTGTCATATTATAATAGAGACAGTATATCTAGCTGGTCTGTCAAATTATAATAGAGACAGTAGATCTAGCTGTTCTGTCATAATATAGCAGAGACAGTAGATCTACCTGGTCTGTCATATTATAATAGAGACAGTAGATGTCGGTGGTCTGTCATAATATGAGACAGTATATCTAGCTGGTCTGTCATAATAGAATAGAGACAGTAGATGTCGCTGGTCTGTCATAATATAATAGAGACAGTAGATCTAGCTGTTCTGTCATATATAATAGAGACAGTAGATCTCGCTGGTCTTTCATATTATAATAGAGACAGTAGAGCTTGCTGGTCTGTCATAATATAGTAGAGACAGTCGATCGAGCTGGTCTGTCATTTTATAATAGAGACAGTACATCTAGCTGGTCTGTCATAATATAATAGAGACAGTAGATCTACCTGGTCTGTCACAATCTAATAGAGACAGTAGATTTTGCTGGTCTGTCATATTATAATAGAGACAGTAGATCTCGCTGGTCTGTCATATCAGAATAGAGACAGTAGATCGAGCTGGTCTGTCATATTATAACGGAGACAGTATATCTAGCTGTTCTGTCATAATATGAGACAGTAGATTCTCACATTCATATTATAATAGAGACAGTAGATCTTGCCGGTCTGTCAGTAATATAGTAGAGACAGTAGATCTAGCTGGTCTGTCAGGGTTATAATAGAGACAGTAGATCTAGCTGGTCTGTCATAATATAATAGAGACAAGTAGATCTAGCTGGATCTGTCATAAAATAATAGACAGTTGATCTCGCTGGTCTACAGATGGCACAGAGACAGATCTAGCTGGTCTGTCATAATATAACAGAGATGATTTAGCCAATTCATCATATTATAATCGACGCTGGTGAGATACGCTGGTCTGTCATAATATGAGACAGTATATCTAGCTGGTCTGTCATAATAGAATAGAGACAGTAGATCTAGCTGGTTTGTCATAATATAATAGAGACTGTAGATCTAGCTGGTCTGTCATATTATAATAGAGACAGTAGATGTCGCTGGTCTGTCATAATATAATAGAGACAGTAGATCGAGCTGGACTGTCATATTATAATGGAGACAGTAGATCTACCTGGTCTGTCATATTATAATAGAGACAGTAGATCTAGCTGGTCTGTCATATTATAATAGAGACAGTACATCTAGCTGGTCTGTCATAATAGAATAGAGACAGTAGATCTAGCTGTTCTGTCATAATATGAGACAGTAGATCTCGCTGGTCTTTCATATTATAATAGAGACAGTAGATCTTGCTGGTCTGTCATAATATAGTAGAGACAGTAGATCTAGCTGGTCTGTCATATTATAATAGAGACAGTAGATCTAGCTGGTCTGTCATAATATAATAGAGACAGTAGATCTAGCTGGTCTGTCATATTATAATAGAGACAGTAGATGTCGCTGGTCTGTCATAATATAATAGTGACAGTAGATCTAGCTGGTCTGTCATATTATAATGGAGACAGTAGATCTAGCTGGTCTGTCATATTATAATAGAGACAGTAGATCTAGCTGGTCTGTCATATTATAATATAGACAGTACATCTAGCTGGTCTGTCATAATAGAATAGAGACAGTAGATCTAGCTGTTCTGTCATAATATGAGACAGTAGATCTCGCTGGTCTTTCATATTATAATAGAGACAGTAGAGCTTGCTGGTCTGTCATAATATAGTAGAGACAGTAGATCTAGCTGGTCTGTCATATTTATAATAGAGACAGTAGATCTAGCTGGTCTGTCATAATATAATAGAGACAGTAGATCTACCTGGTCTGTCATAATCTAATAGAGACAGCAGATTTTGCTGGTCTGTCATATTATAATAGAGACAGTAGATCTCGCTGGTCTGTCATAATAGAATAGAGACTGTAGATCGAGCTGGTCTGTCATATTATAATGGAGACAGTAGATCTAGCTGGTCTGTCATAATATAATAGAGACAGTATATCTAGCTGGTCTGTCAAATTATAATAGAGACAGTAGATCTCGCTGGTCTGTCATATTATAATAGAGACAGTAGATCTGAGCTGGTCTGTCATAATATAATAGAGACAGTAGATCTAGCTGGTCTGTCATATTATAATAGAGACAGTAGATGTCGCTGGTCTGTCATAATATATGAGACAGTATATCTAGCTGGTCTGTCATAATAGAATAGAGACAGTAGATCTACCTGGTCTGTCATAATCTAATAGAGACAGCAGATCTTGCTGGTCTGTCATATTATAATAGAGACAGTAGATCTAGCTGGTCTGTCATAATAGAATAGAGACAGTAGATCTAGCTGGTCTGTCATAATTATAATAGAGACAGTAGATCTAGCTGGTCTGTCATAAAATAATAGAGACAGTATATCTAGCTGGTCTGTCAAATTATAATAGAGACAGTTGATCTCGCTGGTCTGTCATATTATAATAGAGACAGTAGATCGAGCTGGTCTGTCATAATATAATAGAGACAGTAGATCTAGCTGGTCTGTCATATTATAATAGAGACAGTAGATGTCGCTGGTCTGTCATAATATAGAGACAGTATATCTAGCTGGTCTGTCATAATAGAATAGAGACAGTAGATCTAGCTGGTTTGTCATAATATAATAGAGACTGTAGATCTAGCTGGTCTGTCATATTATAATAGAGACAGTAGATGTCGCTGGTCTGTCATATTATAATACAGACAGTTGATCTGCTGGTATGTCATATTATAATAGAATAGTAGATCTAGCTGGTCTGTCATAAAATAATAGAGACTGTAGATCTAGCTGGTCTATCATGTTATGACTAGGAGACAGTAGATCTAGCTGGTCTGTCATAATATAATATAGACAGATCTAGCTGTTCTGTCATAATATGAGACAGTACATCTAGCTGGTCTTTCATAATATAATAGAGACAGTAGATCTTGCTGTTCTGTCATAAATAGTAGAGACAGTAGATCTCGCTGGTCTTTCATATTATAATAGACAGTAGATCTAGCTGGTCTGTCATAATATATAGAGACAGTAGATCTAGCTGGTCTGTCATGTTATTATAAAAGCAGATGTCGCTGGTTCGTCATAATATAATAGTGACAGATCTAGCTGGTCTGTCATAATATAATAGAGACAGTAGATCTAGCCTGGTCTGTCATATTATAATAGAGACAGTAGATCTAGCTGGTCTGTCATATTATAATATAGACAGTACATCTAGCTGGTCTGTCATAATAGAATAGAGACAGTAGATCTAGCTGTTCTGTCATAATATGAGACAGTACCTGGTCTTTCATATTATAATAGAGACAGTAGAGCTTGCTGGTCTGTCATAATATAGTAGAGACAGTAGATCTAGCTGGTCTGTCATTTTATAATAGAGACAGTACATCTAGCTGGTCTGTCATAATATAATAGAGACAGTAGATCTACCTGGTCTGTCATAATCTAATAGAGACAGCAGATTTTGCTTTGGTCTGTCATATTATAATAGAGACAGTAGATCTCGCTGGTCTGTCATTATAGAATAGAGACTGTAGATCGAGCCGGTCTTCGTCATATTATAATGGAGACAGAGATCTAGCTGGTCTGTCATAAAATAGAGACTGTAGATCTAGCTGGTTCATCATGTTATAATAGAGACAGTAGCTCCAGCTGGTCTGTCATAATATAATAGAGAGTGTAGATCTAGCTGGTCTGTCATATTATAATAGAGACAGTAGATGTCGCTGGTCTGTCATAATATAATAGAGACAGTAGATCTAGCTGGTCTGTCATATTATAATGGAGACAGTAGATCTACCTGGTCTGTCATATTATAATAGAGACAGTACATCTTGCTGGTCTGTCATAATAGAATAGAGACAGTAGATCTAGCTGTTCTGTCGTAATATGAGACAGTAGATCTCGCTGGTCTTTCATATTATAATAGAGACAGTAGATCTTGCTGGTCTGTCATAATATAGTAGAGACAGTAGATCAAGCTGGTCTGTCATTTTATAATAGAGACAGTACATATAGCTGGTCTGTCATAATATAACAGAGACAGTAGATCTACCTGGTCTGTCATAAAATAATAGAGACAGTAGATTTTGCTGGTCTGTCATATTATAATAGAGACAGTAGATCTCGCTGGTCTGTCATAATAGAATAGAGACAGTAGATCTAGCTGGTCTGTCATAAAATAATAGAGACAGTAGATCTAGCTGGTCTGTCATAAAATAATAGAGACAGTAGATCGAGCTGGTCTGTCATAATTTGATAGAGACAGTAGATCTAGCTGATCTGTCATAAAATAATAGAGACAGTAGATTGAGCTGTTCTTTCATGTTATAATAGAAACAGTAGATCTACCTGGTCTGTCATAATATAATAGAGACAGTAGATCTAGCTGTTCTGTCATAATATGAGACAGTATATCTAGCTGGTCTGTCATAATAGAATAGAGACAGTAGATCTAGCTGGTCTGTCACATTATAATAGAGACATTAGATCTAGCTGGTC
>NW_026290339.1:0-575 GCF_023373465.1 Oncorhynchus keta
CCTACGCCACCCCCACACAATTCAAAGTGCTTAACAGACGAGACGCCACATAGTGTATATATACAACCTACGCCACCCCACACAATGCAAAGTGCTTAACAGACAGACGCCACATAGTGTATATATACAACCTACGCCAGTGCTTAACCCCACACAATTCAAAGTGCTTAACAGACGAGACGCCACATGGTGTATATATACAACCTACGCCACCCCCACACAATTCAAAGTGCTTAACAGACGAGACGCCACATGGTGTATATATACAACCTACGCCACCCCCACACAATGCAAAGTGCTTAACAGAGAGACGCCACATGGTGTATATATACAACCTACGCCACCCCCACACAATTCAAAGTGCTTAACAGACGAGACGCCACATGGTGTATATATATACAACCTACGCCACCCCACACAATGCAAAGTGCTTAACAGACGACACGCCACATGGTGTATATATACAACCTACGCCACCCCCACACAATGCAAAGTGCTTAACAGACGACACGCCACATGGTGTATATATACAACCTACGCCACCCCCACACAATTCAAAGTGCTTAACAGACGAG
>NW_026290340.1:0-3835 GCF_023373465.1 Oncorhynchus keta
CCTTTATATAGCTCCACATTGATCTGGTACTTCCTGTATATAGCTCCACATTGATCTGGTACTTCCTGTATATAGCTCCACATTGATCTGGTACTCCTTGTATATAGCTCCACATTGATCTGGTACTTCCTGTATATAGCTCCACATTGATCTGGTACTTCCTGTATATAGCTCCACATTGATCTGGTACTTCCTGTATATAGCTCCACATTGATCTGGTACTCCCTGTATATAGCTCCACATTGATCTGGTACTTCCTGTATATAGCTCCATATTGATCTGGTACTTCCTGTATATAGCTCCACATTGATCTGGCACTTCCTGCATATAGCTCCACATTGATCTAGTACTGGTACTCCCTGTATATAGCTCCACATTGATCTGGTACTTCCTGTATATAGCTCCACATTGATCTGGTACTCCCTGTATATAGCTCCACATTGATCTGGTACTGGTACTCCCTGTATATAGCTCCACATTGATCTGGTACTTCCTGTATATAGCTCCACATTAATCTGGTACTTCCTGTATATAGCTCCACATTGATCTGGTACTGGTACTTCCTGCATATAGCTCCACATTGATCTGGTACTGGTACTTCCTGTATATAGCTCCACATTGATCTGGTACTGGTACTCCCTGTATATAGCTCCACATTGATCTGGTACTGGTACTCCCTGTATATAGCTCCACATTGATCTGGTACTTCCTGTATATAGCTCCACATTGATCTGGTACTTCCTGTATATAGCTCCACATTGATCTGGTACTCTCTGTATATAGCTCCACATTGATCTGGTACTTCCTGTATATAGCTCCACATTGATCTGGTACTTCCTCTATATAGCTCCACATTGATCTGGTACTGGTACTTCCTGTATATAGCTCCATATTGATCTGGTACTTCCTGTATATAGCTCCACATTGATCTGGTACTTCCTGCATATAGCTCCACATTGATCTGGTACTGGTACTTCCTGTATATAGCTCCATATTGATCTGGTACTTCCTGTATATAGCTCCACATTGATCTGGTACTTCCTGTATATAGCTCCACATTGATCTGGTACTTCCTCTATATAGCTCCACATTGATCTGGTACTGGTAATTCCTGTATATAGCTCCATATTGATCTGGTACTTCCTGTATATAGCTCCATATTGATCTGGTACTCCCTGTATATAGCTCCACATTGATCTGGTACTTCCTGTATATAGCTCCACATTGATCTGGTACTTCCTGTATATAGCTCCACATTGATCTGGTACTCCCTGTATATAGCTCCACATTGATCTGGTACTTCCTGTATATAGCTCCACATTGATCTGGTACTCCCTGTATATAGCTCCACATTGATCTGGTACTTCCTGTATATAGCTCCACATTGATCTGGTACTGGTACTCCCTGTATATAGCTCCACATTGATTTGGTACTGGTACTCCCTGTATATAGCTCCACATTGATCTGGTACTTCCTGTATATAGCTCCACATTGATCTGGTACTGGTACTTCCTGCATATAGCTTCACATTGATCTGGTACTGGTACTCCCTGCATATAGCTCCACATTGATCTGGTACTTCCTGTATATAGCTCCACATTGATCTGGTACTTCCTGTATATAGCTCCACATTGATCTGGTACTTCCTGCATATAGCTCCACATTGATCTGGTACTGGTACTTCCTGTATATAGCTCCACATTGATCTGGTACTTCCTGTATAAAGCTCCACATTGATCTGGTACTTCCTGTATATAGCTCCACAGTGATCTGGTACTCCCTGTATATAGCTCCACATTGATCTGGTACTCCCTGTATATAGCTCCACATTGATCTGGTACTTCCTGTATATAGCTCCACATTGATCTGGTACTCCCTGTATATAGCTCCACATTGATCTGGTACTGGTACTCCCTGTATATAGCCTCCACATTGATCTGGTACTGGTACTTCCTGTATTTGGCTCCACATTGATCTGGTACTTCCTGTATATAGCTCCACATTGATCTGGTACTGGTACTTCCTGTATATAGCTCCACATTGATCTGGTACTGGTACTCCCTGTATATAGCTCCACATTGATATGGTACTGGTACTCCCTGTATATAGCTCCACATTGATCTGGTACTGGTACTCCCTGTATATAGCTCCACATTGATCTGGTACTGGTACTCCCTGTATATAGCTCCACATTGATCTGGTACTTCCTGTATGTAGCACCACATTGATCTGGTACTGGTACTTCCTGTATATAGCTCCACATTGATCTGGTACTTCCTGTATATAGCTCCACATTGATCTGGTACTTCCTGTATATAGCTCCACATTGATCTGGTACTTCCTGTATATAGCTCCACATTGATCTGGTACTTCCTGTATATAGCTCCACATTGATCTGGTACTGGTACTCCTGTATATAGCTCCACATTGATCTGGTACAGGTACTTCCTGTATATAGCTCCACATTGATCTGGTACTTCCTGTATATAGCTCCACATTGATCTGGTGATCTGGTACTCCTGTATATAGCTCCACATTGATCTGGTACTGGTACTTCCTGTATATAGCTCCACATTGATCTAGTCTGGTACTTCCTGTATATAGCTCCACATTGATCTGGTACTGGTACTCCTGTATATAGCTCCACATTGATCTGGTACTGGTACCCTGTATATAGCCTCCACATTGATCTGGTACTGGTACTTCCTGTATATAGCTCCACATTGATCTGGTACTGGTTCCTGTATATAGCTCCACATTGATCTGGTACTGGTACTTCCTGTATATAGCTCCACATTGATTTGGTACTGGTACTTCCTGTATATAGCTCCACATTGATCTGGTACTTCCTGTATATAGCTCCACATTGATCTGGTATTTCCTGTATATAGCTCCACATTGATCTGGTACTTCCTGTGTATAGCTCCACATTGATCTGGTACTTCCTGTATAAAGCTCCACATTGATCTGGTACTTCCTGTATATAGCTCCACAGTGATCTGGTACTCCCTGTATATAGCTCCACATTGATCTGGTACTCCCTGTATATAGCTCCACATTGATCTGGTACTTCCTGTATATAGCTCCACATTGATCTGGTACTTCCTGTATATAGCTCCACATTGATCTGGTACTCCCTGTATATAGCTCCACATTGATCTGGTACTGGTACTCCCTGTATATAGCCTCCACATTGATCTGGTACTGGTACTAACTGTATATAGCCTCCACATTGATCTGGTACTGGTACTTCCTGTATATAGCTCCACATTGATCTGGTACTGGTACTCCCTGTATATAGCTCCACATTGATCTGGTACTGGTACTTCCTGTATATAGCTCCACATTGATCTGGTTCTTCCTGTATATAGCTCCACATTGATCTGGTACTCCCTGTATATAGCTCCACATTGATCTGGTACTCCCTGTATATAGCTCCACATTGATATGGTACTTCCTGTATATAGCTCCACATTGATCTGGTACTCCCTGTATATAGCTCCACATTGATCTGGTACTTCCTGTATATAGCTCCACATTGATCTGGTACTTCCTGTATATAGCTCCACATTGATCTGGTACTGGTACTTCCTGTATATAGCTCCACATTGATCTGGTACTGGTAGTCCCTGTATATAGCTCCACATTGATCTGGTACTGGTACTCCCTGTATATAGCTCCACATTGATCTGGTACTGGTACTCCCTGTATATAGCTCCACATTGATCTGATACTGGTACTCCCTGTATATAGCTCCACATTGATATGGTACTGGTACTTCCTGTATATAGCTCCACATTGATCTGGTACTTCCTGTATACAGCTCCACATTGA
>NW_026290341.1:0-1028 GCF_023373465.1 Oncorhynchus keta
CCTGCATATAGCTCCACATTGATCTGTTACTGGTACTTCCTGGAAATAGCTCCACATTGATCTGGTACTTCCTGTATATAGCTCCACATTTATCTGGTACTTCCTGCATATAGCTCCACATTGATCTGGTACTCCCTGTATATAGCTCCACATTGATCTGGTACTTCCTGTATATAGCTCCATATTCATCTGGTACTGGTACTCCCTGTATATAGCTCCACATTGATATGGTACTGGTACTTCCTGTATTTGGCTCCACATTGATCTGGTACTTCCTGTATATAGCTCCACATTGATCTGGTACTGGTACTTCCTGTATATAGCTCCACATTGATCTGGTACTGGTACTTCCTGTATATAGCTCCACATTGATCTGGTACTGGTACTCCCTGTATATAGCTCCACATTGATCTGGTACTTCCTGTATATAGCTCCACATTGATCTGGTACTTCCTGTATATAGCTCCACATTGATCTGGTACTTCCTGTATATAGCTCCACATTGATCTGGTACTTCCTGTATATAGCTCCACATTGATCTGGTACTTCCTGTATATAGCTCCACATTGATCTGGTACTGTTACTCCTGTATATAGCTCCACATTGATCTGGTACTGGTACTTCCTGTATATAGCTCCACATTGATCTGGTACTGGTACTTCCTGTATATAGCTCCACATTGATCTGGTACTGGTACTTCCTGTATATAGCTCCACATTGATCTGGTACTTCCTGTATATAGCTCCACATTGATCTGGTACTTCCTGTATATAGCTCCACATTGATCTGGTACTTCCTGTATATAGCTCCACATTGATCCGGTACTTCCTGTATATAGCTCCACATTGATCTGGTTCTGGTACTTCCTGCATATAGCTCCACATTGAGCTGGTACTGGTACTTCCTGTATATAGCTCCACATTGATCTGGTACTTTCTGTATATAGCTCCACATTGATCTGGTACTGGTACTCCCTGTATATAGCTCCACATAGATCTGGTACTTCCTGTATATAGCTCCACATTGAT
>NW_026290342.1:0-13903 GCF_023373465.1 Oncorhynchus keta
TGTTACTGTCCAACCAGGGGTGTTTCTATTCAACAGTGGTGTGTTACTGTCCAACCAGGGGGGTTTCTATCCAACAGTGATGTGTTACTGTCCAACCAGGGGTGTTCCTATCCAACAGTGGTGTGTTACTGTCCAACCAGGGGTGTTCCTATCCAACAGTGATGTGTTACTGTCCAACCAGGGGGTGTTCCTATCCAACAGTGGTGTGTTACTGTCCAACCAGGGGTGTTCCTATCCAACAGTGGTGTGTTACTGTCCAACCAGGGGTGTTCCTATCCAACAGTGATGTGTTACTGTCCAGGTGTTCCTATCCCAGTGGTGTGTTACTGTCCAACCAGGGGTGTTCCTATCCAACTATCCAACAGTGGGTGTTACTGTCCAACCATGTGTTACTGTCCAACCAGGGGTGTTCCTATCCAACAGTGATGTGTTACTGTCCAACCAGGGGTGTTCCTATCCAACAGTGATGTGTTACTGTCCAACCAGGGGTGTTCCTATCCAACAGTGGTGTTACTGTCCAACCGTCCCAGTGATGTGTTACCAGGGGTGTTCCTATTCAACAGTGGTGTGTTACTGTCCAACCAGTGGGGGGTCCAACCAGGGGGTGTTCTATCCAACAGTGGTGTGTATTACTGTCCAACCAGGGGGTGTTCCTTTCCAACCAAGGGGTGTCACTATCCAACAGTTATGTGTTACTGTCCAACCAGGCGGTGTTCCTATCCAACAGTGATGTGTTACTGTCCAACCAGGGGTGTTCCTATCCATCAAGGGGTGTCACTATCCAACAGTTATGTGTTACTGTCCAACCAGGGGTGTTCCTTTCCAACCAGGGGTGTTCCTATCCAAGGGCGGTGTGTTACTGTCCAACCAGGGGTGTTCCTATCCAACCATGGGGGTGTGTTACTGTCCAACCAGGGGTGTTCCTATTCAACCAGTGGGTGTCCTATCCAACAGTTATGTGGTACCGTCCAACCAAGGGGTGTTCCTTCAACCAGGGGGTGTTCCTTTGAAGGGCTGTGTGTTACTGTCCAACCAAGGGGCTGTTCCTATCCATTGGTGGTGTGTTACT
This sequence comes from Oncorhynchus keta, assembly GCF_023373465.1. Taxonomy (NCBI): domain Eukaryota; kingdom Metazoa; phylum Chordata; class Actinopteri; order Salmoniformes; family Salmonidae; genus Oncorhynchus; species Oncorhynchus keta. The sequence continues at coordinate 1,070 of NW_026290342.1, forward strand.
GTACAACCAGGGGTGCTCCTATCCAACAGTGGTGTATTACTGTCCAACCAGGGGGTGTTCCTATCCAAGGGTGGTTTATTACTGCTCAACCAGGGGTGTTCCTATCCAAGGGTGGTTTATTACTGCTCAACCAGGGGTGTTCCTATCCAAGGGTGGTTTATTACTGCTCAACCAGGGGGTGTTCCTATCCAAGGGTGGTTTATTACTGCTCAACCAGGTGGTGTTCCTATCCAACCAGGGAGGTGTTCCTGTCCAACGGTGGTGTGTTACTGTCCAACCAGGGGTGTCCCTGTCCAACGGTGTTGTGTTACTGTCCAACCAGGAGGTGTTCCTGTCCAACGGTGGTGTGTTACTGTCCAACCAGGGGTGTTCCTGTCCAACGGTGTTGTGTTACTGTCCAACCAGGGGTGTTCCTGTCCAACGGTGTTGTGTTACTGTCCAACCAGGGAGGTGTTCCTGTCCAACGGTGGTGTGTTACTGTCCAACCAGGAGGTGTTCCTAGTCAACGGTGATGTGTTACTGTCCAACCAGGGGTGTTCTTTCCAACCAGGGGGTGTTCCTATCCAAGGGCGGTGTGTTACTGTCCAACCAGGGGGTGTTCCTATCCAACCATGGGGTGTTACTGTCCAACCAGGGGGTGTTCCTATTCAACCAGTGGGTGTCCCTATCCAACAGTTATGTGGTACTGTCCAACCAAGGGGTGTTCCTTTCCAACCAGGGGGTGTTCCTATCGAAGGGCGGTGTGTTACTGTCCAACCAAGGGGCTGTTCCTATCCATTGGTGGTGTGTTACTGTACAACCAGGGGGTGCTCCTATCCAACAGTGGTGTATTTGTCCAACCAGGGGTGTTCCTATCCAAGGGTGGTTTATTACTGCTCAACCAGGGGTGTTCCTAGTCAACGGTGGTGTGTTACTGTCCAAAACCAGGAGGTGTTCCTATCCAAGGGTGGTGTATTACTGCTCAACCAGGGGGTGTTCCTATTCAACCAAGGATGTTCCTGTCCAACGGTGGTGTGTTACTGTCCAACCAGGAGGTGTCTAGTCAACGGTGATGTGTTACTGTCCAACCAGGGGTGTTCCTATCCAAGGGTGGTGTATTACTGCTCAACCAGGGGTGTTCCTATCCAAGGGTGGTGTATTACTGCCCAGCCAGGGGTGTCTATCCAACCATGGGGTGTGTTACTGTCCAACCAGGGGTGTTCCTATCCAACCAGGGGTGTTCCTATCCATTGGTGATTCGTTACTTCCAACCAGGGGGTGTTGCTATCCAACCGCGGGTGTGTTACTGTCCAACCAGGGGTGTTCCTATCCATCCAGGGGTGTGTTACTGTCCAACCAGGGGTGTTCCTAGTCAACGGTGATGTGTTAATGTCAACCAGGGGGTGTTCCTATCCAAATGTGGTGGGTTACCGTCCCAACCAGGGGCTGTCTCTATCCAACCAGGGGCTGTTCCTGTCCAAAGGTGGTGTTTCTATCCAACAGTGATGTGTTACTGTCCAACCAGGGTGTTCCTATCCAACCGTGGTGTGTTACTGTCCAACCAGGGGGTGTTTCTATCCAACCAGGGGTGTCTATCCAACAGTGGTATGCTACTGTCCAACCAGGGGTGTTCTATCCAACAGTGATGTGTTACTGTCCAACCAGGGGGTGTTCCTATCCAACAGTGATGTTACTGTCCAACCAGGGGTGTTCCTATCCAACAGTGGTGTGTTACTGTCCAACCAGGGGGTGTTTCTATCCAACCAGGGGTGTTCCTATCCAACAGTGATGTGTTACTGTCCATCCCGGCGGTGTTCCTATCCAACAGTGGTGTGTTACTGTCCAACCAGGGGTGTTCCTATCCAACAGTGATGTGTTACTGTCCACCAGGGGGTGTTCCTATCCAACAGTGGTGTGTTACTGTCCAACCAGGGGGTGTTCCTATCCAACAGTGATGTATTACTGTCCAACCAGGGGTGTTTCTATCCAACAGTGATGTGTTACTGTCCAACCAGGGGTGTTCCTGTCCAACAGTGGTGTGTTACTGTCCAACCAGGGGTGTTCCTATCCAACAGTGGTGTGTTACTGTCCAACCATGGGGTGTTCTATCCAACGGTGATGTTTTACTGTCCAACCAGGGGTGTTCCTATTCAACCAGGGGTGCTCCTATCAAACAGTTATGTGTTACTGTCCAACCAGGGGGTGTTCCTTCCTAACCAGGGGTGTTCCAATCCAAGGGTGGTGTGTTACTGTCCAACCAGGGGTGTTCCTATCCAACAGGGTTTATTACTGTTCAACCAGGGGGTGTTCCTATCCAACCAAGGGGTGTTCTATCCAACGGTGATGTGTTACTGTCCAGCAAGGGGTGTTCCTATCCAATGGTGGTGTGTTACTGTCCAACCAGGGGGTGTTCCTATCCAACCATGGGGTGTGTTACTGTCCATCCAGGGGTGTTCCTATCCAACGGTGATGTGTTACTGTCCAACCAGGGGTGTTCCTTTCCAACCACGGGTGTTCCTATCCAACCAGGGGTGTGTTACTGTCCAACCAGGGGTGTTCCTATACAAGGGTGGTTTATTACCGTCCAACCAGGGGGTGTTCCTATCCAACCGTGGTGTGTTACTGTCCAACCAGGGGTGTTCCTATCCAACCAGGGGGTGTGTTACTGTCCAACCAGGGGTGTTCCTATTCAACCAGGGGTGTTCCTATCCATTGGTGATTCGTTACTTCCAACCAGGGGGTGTTGCTATCCAACCGTGGTGTGTTACTGTCCAACCAGGGGGGTGTTCCTATCCATCCAGGGGTGTGTTACTGTCCAACCAGGGGTGTTCCTAGTCAACGGTGATGTGTTAATGTCCAACCAGGGGGTGTTCCTATCCAAAGGTGGTGGGTTACCGTCCAACCAGGGGCTGTTCCTATCCAACAGTGGTGTGTTACTGTCCATCCAGGCGGTGTTTCTATCCAACAGTGATGTGTTACTGTCCAACCAGGGGTGTTCCTATCCAACAGTGGTGTGTTACTGTCCAACCAGGGGGTGTTCCTATCCAACAGTGGTGTGTTACTGTCCAACCATGGGGTGTGTTACTGTCCAACCAAGGGGTGTTCCTATCCAACGGTGATGTTTTACTGTCCAACCAGGGGTGTTCCTATTCAACCAGGGGGTGCTCCTATCAAACAGTTATGTGTTACTGTCCAACCAGGGGTGTTCCTTCCTAACCAGGGGTGTTCCAATCCAAGGGTGGTGTGTTACTGTCCAACCAGGGGTGTTCCTATCCAACAGGGGTTTATTACTGTTCAACCAGGGGGTGTTCCTATCCAACCAAGGGGTGTTCCTATCCAACGGTGATGTGTTAATGTCCAACCAGGGGTGTTCCTATCCAACCATGGGGTGTGTTACTGTCCATCCAGGGGTGTTCCTATCCAACGGTGATGTGTTACTGTCCAACCAGGGGTGTTCCTTTCCAACCACGGGTGTTCCTATCCAACCAGGGGGTGTGTTACTGTCCAACCAGGGGTGTTCCTATACAAGGGTGGTTTATTACCGTCCAACCAGGGGTGTTCCTATCCAACCGTGGTGTGTTACTGTCCAACCAGGGGTGTTCCTATCCAACCAGGGGTGTGTTACTGTCCAACCAGGGGGTGTTCCTATTCAACCAGGGGTGTTCCTATCCAACCGTGGTGTGTTACTGTCCAACCACACGTCATTTCCGGTCACAACTTGCAGGCTTGTTTTCGAGTTGCTGTGCGTTTTGTTGCCAACCTATTTTGCTACCTGACAACTTTACGGTTTTCACTTTTTAATTACCGTTCATATATTTATTTATTCTTTCCTTAACTTTTTCACTCCGGACGCTTTATCTGGACACGATTCGTCAGGACCTCCAACAGCCGAAGCTAAGTAGTAACATTAACATGATGCCTTCTAATTGTAGTCGCTGTGCTACAAGCCCAGCTTCAGACGCAATCGTTAGGCAAGGGTAATTTCAGTGTAGGAAAGGATGAAACCGCGTCTGTGCCACCAGTAAGTACAGATAGTAGTATAAATCCCCTGGCACATTCCCCGCAGCCGGACAACTTTCTCACGGTTTCTGGAAGGAAATGCTGTAGGAAAGCTCAACCGGTGTCGCTCATTCTGCCGACAGAAACTTTCAACCGGTTTTCCCCATTAAGTAGCGGGTCGGAGTCAGAGGCCGAGCCTTCTCTGGTCTCTACTCCTCCCATTACGGGGTCTGAGACGCCGAAGCTTCCCACCATTAGCTCTGACAAATTGAAAACTCTAGTCATTGGCGACTCCATTACCCGCAGTATTAGACTTAAAACGAATCATCCAGCGATCATACACTGTTTACCAGGGGGCAGGGCTACCAACGTTAAGGCTAATCTGAAGATGGTGCTGGCTAAAGCTAAAACTGGCGAGTGTAGAGAGTATAGAGATATTGTTATCCACGTCGGCACCAACAATGTTAGGATGAAACAGTCAGAGATCACCAAGCGCAACATAGCTTCAACGTGTAAGTCAGCTAGAAAGATGTGTCGGCATCGAGTAATTGTCTCTTGCCCCCTCCCAGTTAGCGGGAGTGATGAGCTCTACAGCAGAGTCTCACAACTCAATCGCTGGTTGAAAACTGTTTTCTGCCCCTCCCAAAAGATAGAATTTGTAGATAATTGTCCCTCTTTCTGGGACTCAACCACAAACAGGACCAAGCCTGGCCTGCTGAAGAGTGACGGACTCCATCCTAGCTGGAAGGGTGCTCTCATCTTATCTACCAACATAGACAGGGCTCTAACTCCTCTAGCTCCAAAATTAAATAGGGTGCAGGCCAGGCAGCAGGCTGTTAGCCAGCCTGCCAGCATAGTGGAGTCTGCCACTAGCACAGTCAGTGTAGTCAGCTCAGCTATCACCATTGAGACCGTGTCTGTACCTCGACCTAGGTTGGGCAAAACTAAGCATGGCGGTGTTCGCCTTAGCAATCTCACTAGGATAAAGACCACCTCCATTCCAGTCATTACTGAAAGAGATCATGATACCTCACATCTCAAAATAGGGCTACTTAATGTTAGATCCCTTACTTCAAAGGCAATTATAGTCAATGAACTAATCACTGATCATAATCTTGATGTGATTGGCCTGACTGAAACATGGCTTAAGCCTGATGAATTTACTGTTTTAAATGAGGCCTCACCTCCTGGCTACACTAGTGACCATATCCCCCGTGCATCCCGCAAAGGCGGAGGTGTTGCTAACATTTACGATAGCAAATTTAAATTTACGAAAAAAAAATGACGTTTTCGTCTTTTGAGCTTCTAGTCATGAAATCTATGCAGCCTACTCAATCACTTTTTATAGCTACTGTTTACAGGCCTCCTGGGCCATATACAGTAGTAGTTCCCTGAATTCCTATCGGACCTTGTAGTCATAGCAGATAATATTCTAATCTTTGGTGACTTTAATATTCACATGGAAAAGTCCACAGACCCACTCCAAAAAGCTTTCGGAGCCATCATCGACTCAGTGGGTTTTGTCCAACATGTCTCTGGACCCACTCACTGTCACAGTCATACGCTGGACCTAGTTTTGTCCCATGGAATAAATGTTGTGGATCTTAATGTTTTTCCTCATAATCCTGGACTATCGGACCACCATTTTATTACGTTTGCAATTGCAACAAATAATCTGCTCAGACCCCAACCAAGGACCATCAAAAGTCGTGCTATAAATTCACAGACAACACAAAGATTCCTTGATGCCCTTCCAGACTCCCTCTGCATACCCAAGGACGCCAGAGGACAAAAATCAGTTAACCACCTAACTGAGGATCTCAATTTAATCTTGCGCAATACCCTAGATGCAGTTTCACCCCTAAAAACTAAAAACATCTCTCATAAGAAACTAGCTCCTGGTACACAGAAAATACTGAGCTCTGAAGCAAGCTTCCAGAAAATTGGAACGGAAATGGCGCCACACCTAACTGGAAGTCTTCCGACTAGCTTGGAAAGACAGTACCGTGCAGTACCGAAGAGCCCTACTGCTGCTCGATCATCCTATTTTTCTAACTTAATTGAGGAAAATAAGAACAATCCGAAATTCCTTTTTGATACTGTCGCAAAGCTAACTAAAAAGCAGCATTCCCCAAGAGAGGATGACTTTCACTTTAGCAGTGATAAATTCATGAACTTCTTTGAGGAAAAGATTATGATTATTACATTTAACATTTAAGTCATTTAGCAGACGCTCTTATCCAGAGTGACTTACAAATTGGTGCATTCACCTTATGACATCCAGTGGAACAGCCACTTTACAATAGTGCATCTAAATCTTTTAAGGGGGGTGAGAAGGATTACTTTATCCTGTCCTAGGTATTCCTTAAAGAGGTGGGGTTTCAGGTGTCTCCGGAAGGTGGTGATTGACTCCGCTGTCCTGGCGTCGTGGGGAGTTTGTTCCACCATTGGGGGCCAGAGCAGCGAACAGTTTTGACTGGGCTGAGCGGGAACTCTATTAGAAAGCAAATTACGGACTCCTCTTTAAACCTGCGTATTCCTCCAAACCTCAGTTGTCCTGAGTCTGCACAACGCTGCCAGGACCTAGGATCAAGAGAGACGCTCAAGTGTTTTAGTACTATATCTCTTGACACAATGATGAAAATAATCATGGCCTCTAAACCTTCAAGCTGCATACTGGACCCTATTCCAACTAAACTACTGAAAGAGCTGCTTCCTGTGCTTGGCCCTCCTATGCTGAACATAATAAATGGCTCTCTATCCACTGGATGTGTACCAAACTCACTAAAAGTGGCAGAAATAAAGCCTCTTGAAAAAGCCAAACCTTGACCCAGAAAATATAAAAACTATCGGCCTATATCGAATCTTCCATTCCTCTCAAAATTTTTAGAGAAGGCTGTTGCGCAGCAACTCACTGCTTTCCTGAAGACAAACAATGTATACGAAATGCTTCAGTCTGGTTTTAGACCCCATCATAGCACTGAGCACTGGTCCTTCTGTGGCTCAGTTGGTAGAGCATGGCGCTTGTAACGCCAGGGTAGTGGGTTCGATTCCCGGGACCACCCATACGTAGAATGTATGCACACATGACTGTAAGTCGCTTTGGATAAAAGCGTCAGCTAAATGGCATTTATTATTATATTATATATTACTGAGACGGCACTTGTGAAGGTGGTAAATGACATTTTAATGGCATCGGACCGAGGCTCTGCATCTGTCCTTGTGCTCCTAGACCTTAGTGCTGCTTTTGATACCATCGATCACCACATTCTTTTGGAGAGATTGGAAACCCAAATTGGTCTACACGGACATGTTCTGGCCTGGTTCAGATCTTATCTGTCGGAAAGATATCAGTTTGTCTCTGTGAATGGTTTGTCCTCTGACAAATCAACTGTAAATTTCGATGTTCCTCAAGGTTCCGTTTTAGGACCACTATTGTTTTCACTATACATTTTACCTCTTGGGGATGTTATTCGAAAACATAATGTTAACTTTCACTGCTATGCGGATGACACACAGCTGTACATTTCAATGAAACATGGTCATATAACATGACTTCCGGGTTGGAGCGAGCGGTCGCATTCGCACTTCGGTCCGCAGGTAGTATTACTTTTCATTACATTTCATTATAGTACATTATAGTACAATGGTTTGATTTGTCTAATCTTAGCAATTTCTTCTTAGCTAGCTACATAGCCGTCTTTGTATCAAAGATAATTGCGTAATTATCGTATTTCGTCATCCTAACGTAGTCTACTGCCCAGCAGCTAGCCACATAGCTAACGTCCACCGTATAGCACCACTGTAGAAACTATTACACTCAACTGAACGACTTGATTAGTGTAGTGTTAGCTAGCTACATAGTTGTCTTTGCTGTCTTCGTATCCAAGATAATTGTGTAGTTTAGAGTGTGTAGTCTTAGAGTGATTATCTTAATTTACCGAGGTTAGCTAGCCAGCTATTTGTCGTCCTTAACGTAGGAGACACTGCTAGCTAGCTAACAGCTAACAGCTAACAGCTAGCCAGCTATTTGTCGTCCTTAACGTAGGAGACACTGCTAGCTAGCTAACAGCTAACAGCTAGCCAGCTATTTGTCGTCCTTAACGTAGGAGACACTGCTAGCTAGCTAACAGCTAACAGCTAACAGCTAGCCAACGTCTACCGAATATAACTTCTGCACTCAACAACCCGGTCGCATTCCGCTTCGCTCCACAGGTAGTATCACATTTTCATTTCATTTCATTACAGCACAACGGTTTGATTTGCTTGATCGTAGCTAGCTACATAGCTAGCTACATAGCCGTCTTTGTATCAAAGATAATTGTGTAGTCTAGAGCGATTTTCTAGGTTCTAGGTTCTAGATTTTCCAGCTATTGTCGTTCTTTTAATGCAACGTAACGTAATCAACACTGCTAGCTAGCCAGCTAGCCCCGAATAGCTGCACTGTAGAAACTATTACACTCAACGGAACGACTTGATTAGTGTAGTGTCAACAACGCAGCCACTGCCAGATAGCCTACTTCAGCAGTACTGTATCATTTTAATCATTTTAGTCAATAAGATTCTTGCTACGTAAGCTTAACTTTCTGAACATTCGAGACGTGTAGTCCACTTGTCATTCCAATCTCCTTGCATTAGCGTAGCCTCTTCTGCAGCCTGTCAACTATGTGTCTGTCTATCCCTGTTCTCTCCTCTCTGCACAGACCATACAAACGCTCCACACCGCGTGGCCGCGGCCACCCTATTCTGGTGGTCCCAGCGCGCACGACCCACGTGGAGTTCAGGTCTCCGGTAGCCTCTGGAACTGCCGATCTGCGGCCAACAAGGCAGAGTTCGTCTCAGCCTATGCCTCCCTCCAGTCCCTCGACTTCTTGGCACTGACGGAAACATGGATCACCACAGATAACACTGCTACTCCTACTGCTCTCTCCTCGTCCGCCCACGTGTTCTCGCACACCCGAGAGCTTCTGGTCAGCGGGGTGGTGGCACCGGGATCCCCATCTCTCCCAAGTGGTCATTCTCTCTTTCTCCCTTACCCATCTGTCTATCGCCTCCTTTGAATTCCATGCTGTCACAGTTACCAGCCCTTTCAAGCTTAACATCCTTATCATTTATCGCCCTCCAGGTCCCTCGGAGAGTTCATCAATGAGCTTGATGCCTCGATAAGCTCCTTTTCCTGAGGACGGCTCACCTCTCACAGTTCTGGGCGACTTTAACCTCCCCACGTCTACCTTTGACTCATTCCTCTCTGCCTCCTTCTTTCCACTCCTCTCCTCTTTTGACCTCACCCCTCTCACCTTTCCCCCCTACTCACAAGGCAGGCAATACGCTTGACCTCATCTTTACTAGATGCTGTTCTTCCACTAACCTCATTGCAACTCCCCTCCAAGTCTCCAACCACTACCTTGTATCCTTTTCCCTCTCGCTCTCATCCAACACTTCTCACACTGCTACTACTCGGATGGTATCGCGCCGTCCCAACCTTCGCTCTCTCTCCCCCGCTACTCTCTCCTCTTCCATCCTATCATCTCTTCCTCTGCTCAAACCTTCTCCAACCTATCTCCTGATTCTGCCTCCTCAACCCTCCTCTCCTCCCTTTCTGCATCCTTTGACTCTCTATGTCCCCTATCCTCCAGGCCGGCTCGGTCCTCCCCTCCCGCTCCGTGGCTCGACGACTCATTGCGAGCTCACAGAACAGGGCTCCGGGCAGCCGAGCGGAAATGGAGGAAAACTCGCCGCCTCCTGCTTGGACCTGGCATCCTTTCACTCCCTCCTCTCTACATTTTCCTCCTCTGTCTCTGCTGCAAAAGCCACTTTCTACCACTCTAAATTCCAAGCATCTGCCTCTAACCCTAGGAAGCTCTTTGCCACCTTCTCCTCCCTCCTGAATCCCTCCCTCCCCCTCCCCCTCCTCCCCTCTCTGCAGATGACTTCGTCAACCATTTTGAAAAGAAGGTCGACGACATCCGATCCTCGTTTGCTAAGTCAAACGACACCGCTGGTTCTGCTCACACTGCCCTACCCTGTGCTCTGACCTCTTTCTCCCTCTCTCTCCAGATGAAATCTCAAGCGTCTTGTGACGGCCGGCCGCCCAACAACCTGCCCGCTTGACCCTATCCCTCCTCTCTTCTCCAGACCATTTCCGGAGACCTTCTCCCTTACCTCACCTCGCTCATCAACTCATCCCTGACCGCTGGCTACGTCCCTTCCGTCTTCAAGAGAGCGAGAGTTGCACCCCTTCTGAAAAAAACCTACACTCGATCCCCGATGTCAACAACTACAGACCAGTATCCCTCTCTTTCTCTCCAAAACTCTTGAGCGTGCCGTCCTTGGCCAGCTCTACCGCTATCTCTCTCAGAATGACCTTCTTGATCCAAATCAGTCACGTTTCAAGACTAGTCATTCAACTGAGACTGCTCTTCTCTGCATCACGGAGGCGCTCCGACTGCTAAAGCTAACTCTCTCCTCTGCTCTCATCCTTCTAGACCTATCGGCTGCCTTCGATACTGTGAACCATCAGATCCTCCTCTCCACCCTCTCCGAGTTGGGCATCTCCGGCGCGGCCCACGCTTGGGATTGCGTCCTACCTGACAGGTCGCTCCTACCAGGTGGCGTAGCGAGAATCTGTCTCCTCACCACGCGCTCTCACCACTGGTGTCCCCAGGGCTCTGTTCTAGGCCCTCTCCTATTCTCGCTATACACCAAGTCACTTGGCTCTGTCATAACCTCACATGGTCTCTCCTATCATTGCTATGCAGACGACACACAATTAATCTTCTCCTTTCCCCTTCTGATGACCAGTTGGCGAATCGCATCTCTGCATGTCTGGCAGACATATCAGTGTGGATGACGGATCACCACCTCAAGCTGAACCTCGGCAAGACGGAGCCCTCTTCCTCCCGGGAAGGACTGCCCGTTCCATGATCTCGCCATCACGGTTGACAACTCCATTGTGTCCTCCTCCCAGAGCGCTAAGAACCTTGGCGTGATCCTGGACAACACCCTGTCGTTCTCAACTAACATCAAGGCGGTGGCCCGTTCCTGTAGGTTCATGCTCTACAACATCCGCAGAGTACGACCCTGCCTCACACAGGAAGCGGCGCAGGTCCTAATCCAGGCACTTGTCATCTCCCGTCTGGATTACTGCAACTCGCTGTTGGCTGGGCTCCCTGCCTGTGCCATTAAACCCCTACAACTCATCCAGAACGCCGCAGCCCGTCTGGTGTTCAACCTTCCCAAGTTCTCTCACGTCACCCCGCTCCTCCGCTCTCTCCACTGGCTTCCAGTTGAAGCTCGCATCCGCTACAAGACCATGGTGCTTGCCTACGGAGCTGTGAGGGGAACGGCACCTCAGTACCTCCAGGCTCTGATCAGGCCCTACACCCAAACAAGGGCACTGCGTTCATCCACCTCCTGGCCTGCTCGCCTCCCTACCACTGAGGAAGTACAGTTCCCGCTCAGCCCAGTCAAAACTGTTCGCTGCTCTGGCCCCCAATGGTGGAACAAACTCCTCACGACGCCAGGACAGCGGAGTCAATCACCACCTTCCGGAGACACCTGAAACCCCACCTCTTTAAGGAATACCTAGGATAGGGATAAGTAATCCTTCTCACCCCCCCTAAAAGATTTAGATGCACTATTGTAAAGTGGCTGTTCCACTGGATGTCATAAGGTGTATGCACCAATTTGTAAGTCGCTCTGGATAAGAGCGTCTGCTAAATGACTTAAATGTAAATGTAATGGTGAAGCCCCAAAATTGCCTCGCTAGAAGCATGTGTTTCAGACATAAGGAAGTGGATGGCTGCAAACTTTCTACTATTAAACTCGGACAAAACAGAGATGCTTGTTCTAGGTCCCAAGAAACAAAGAGATCTTCTGTTGAATCTGACAATTAATCTTAATGGTTGTACAGTCGTCTCAAATAAAACTGTGAAGGACCTCGCGTTACTCTGGACCCTGATCTCTCTTTTGAAGAACATATCAAGACCATTTCGAGACAGCTTTTTTCCATCTACGTAATATTGCAAAAATCAGAAACTTTCTGTCCAAAAATGATGCAGAAAAATTAATCCATGCTTTTGTCACTTCTAGGTTAGACTACTGCAATGCTCTACTTTCCGGCTACCCGGATAAAGCACTAAATAAACTTCAGTTAGTGCTAAATACGGCTGCTAGAATCCTGACTAGAACCAAAAAATTTGATCATATTACTCCAGTGCTAGCCTCTCTACACTGGCTTCCTGTCAAAGCAAGGGCTGATTTTAAGGTTTTACTGCTAACCTACAAAGCATTACATGGGCTTGCTCCTACCTATCTCTCTGATTTGGTCCTGCCGTACATACCTACACGTACGCTACGGTCACAAGACGCAGGCCTCCTAATTGTCCCTAGAATTTCTAAGCAAACAGCTGGAGGCAGGGCTTTCTCCTATAGAGCTCAATTTTTATGGAACGGTCTGCCTACCCATGTCAGAGAAGCAAACTCGGTCTCAACCTTTAAGTCTTTACTGAAGACTCATCTCTTCAGTGGGTCATATGATTGAGTGTAGTCTGGCCCAGGAGTGGGAAGGTGAACGGAAAGGCTCTGGAGCAACGAACCGCCCTTGCTGTCTCTGCCTGGCCGGTTCCCCTTTCCACTGGGATTCTCTGCCTCTAACCCTATTACAGGGGCTGAGTCACTGGCTTACTGGGGCTCTCATGCCGTCCCTGCAGGGGGTGCGTCACCTGAGTGGGTTGATTCACTGTTGTGGTCATCCTGTCTGGGTTGCCCCCCTTGGGTTGTGCCGTGGCGGAGACTTTGTGGGCTGTACTCGGCCTTGTCTCAGGATGGTAAGTTGGTGGTTGAATATATCCCTCT
>NW_026290343.1:0-5626 GCF_023373465.1 Oncorhynchus keta
GATGCACTTCTGGATGTCCAATTTTTGCTGTGCTGTCTTTTGAGATGAAATTAACATTGTGGACAGTTTTCAGCAAGTTGCAACATTGAAATACAGAAAAAACTTTTTTTCCATAAACAAGCTCTAAATCATGTTTGATGCACTTCTGGATGTCCAATTTTGGCTGTGCTGTCTATTTGTGATGAAATGAACATTGTGGACAGTTTTCAGCAAGTTGCAACATTGAAATACAGAAAACTTTTTTTCCATAAACAAGCTCCAAATCATGTTTGATGCACTTCTGGATGTCCAATTTTTGCTGTGCTGTCTATTTGAGATGAAATGAACATTGTGGACAGTTTTCAGCAAGTTGCAAATGGAAATACAGAAAAACGTTTTTCCATAAACAAGCTCCAAATCATGTTTGATGCACTCTGGATGAAAAAATGTTTTTGTTATGTTTATTCGAGATTTTGAAAACACTATAGCTGTTTTCTTAAGTTGCAACATTGAAATACAGAAAAACACTTTTCCATAAAAATAAATCATGTTTGATGCATGGATGAAAAAATGTTTTTGTTATGTTTATTTGAGATGTTATGAAAACACTGTAGACTGTTTTCACCCAAGTTGAACATTGAAATACAGAAATAAGCACTTTTCCATGAACAAGCTCTCTAAATCATGTTTGATGCACTCTGGATGTCCAATTTTGCTGTGCTGTCTATTTGAGATGAAATTAACATTGTGGACAGTTTTCAACAAGTTGCAACATGGAAATACAGAAATAAGCACTTTTCCATAAACAAGCTCTAAATCACGTTTGATGCGTTCTGGATGTCCAATTTTTGCTGTGTTGTCTATTTGAGATGAAATGAAACATTGTGGACAGTTTTCAGCAAGTTGCAACATGGAAATGCAGAAAAAGCTTTTTTCCATAAACAAGCTCTAAATTATGTTTGATGCATTCTGGATGTCCAATTTTGCTGTGTTGTCTATTTGAGATGAAATTAACATTGTAAGGTTTTTCAACAGTTGAACATGGAAATGCAGAAATAAGCACTTTTCATAAACAGCTCTAAATCACGTTTGATGCACTCTGGATGTCCAATTTTTGCTGTGTTGTCTTTGAGATGAAATTAACATTGTGGGTGTTTTCAATGTTGAACATGGAAATGCAGAAATAAGCACTTTTCCATAAACAAGCTCTAAATCATGTTTGATGCACTCTGGATGTCCAATTTTGGCTGTGCTGTCTATTTGAGATGAGCTGAACATTGTAAAACTGTTTTCAGCAAGTTGCAACATTGAAATGCTGAAATAAGCACTTTTCCATAAACAAGCTCTAAATCATGTTTGATGCACTCTGGATGTCCAATTTTGGCTGTGCTGTCTATTTGAGATGAGGTGAACATTGAAAAACTGTTTTCAGCAAGTTGCAACATTGAAATGCAGAAATAAGCACTTTTCCATAAACAAGCTCCAAATCATGTTTTGATGCACTCTGGATAAAAACTTGCTATTGTTATGTTTATTCGAGATGTTATGAAAACACTATAAACTGTTTTCAGCAAGTTGAAAACATGGAAATGCAGAAATAAGCACTTTTCCATAAACAAGCTCTAAATCATGTTTGATGCACTCTGGATGTCCAATTTTGGCTGTGCTGTCTATTTGAGATGAGGTGAACATTGTAAAACTGTTTTCAGCAAGTTGCAACATTGAAATGCTGAAATAAGCACTTTTCCATAAACAAGCTCTAAATCATGTTTGATGCACTCTGGATGTCCAATTTTGGCTGTGCTGTCTATTTGAGATGAGCTGAACATTGTAAAACTGTTTTCAGCAAGTTGCAACATAGAAATGCAGAAATAAGCACTTTTCCATAAACAAGCTCTAAATCATGTTTTGATGCACTCTGGATAAAACTTGCTTTTGTTATGTTTATTCGAGATGTTATTGAAAACACTGTAAACTATTTTCAGCAAGTTGAAAACATGGAAATGCTGAAATAAGCACTTTTCCATAAACAAACTCTAAATCATGTTTGATGCACTCTGGATGTCCAATTTTGGCTGTACTGTCGTTTGAGATGAGATGAACATTGTAAAACTGTTTTTCCAAGCAAGTTGCAACGTGAAATGCTGAAATAAGCACTTTTCCATAAACAAGCTCTAAATCATGTTTGATGCACTCTGGATGTGCAATTTTGGCTGTGCTGTCTATTTGAGATGAGGTGAACATTGAAAAACTGTTTTCAGCAAGTTGCAACATTGAAATGCAGAAATAAGCACTTTTCCATAAACAAGCTCCAAATCATGTTTTGATGCACTCTGGATAAAAACTTGCTTTTGTTATGTTTATTCGAGATGTTATGAAAACACTATAAACTGTTTTCAGCAAGTTGAAAACATGGAAATGCAGAAATAAGCACTTTTCCATAAACAAGCTCTAAATCATGTTTGATGCACTCTGGAT
Source organism: Oncorhynchus keta (assembly GCF_023373465.1). Lineage (NCBI taxonomy): Eukaryota > Metazoa > Chordata > Actinopteri > Salmoniformes > Salmonidae > Oncorhynchus > Oncorhynchus keta. The sequence goes on from NW_026290343.1 coordinate 2,458, forward strand.
GTCCAATTTTTGGCTGTGCTGTCTATTTGAGATGAGGTGAACATTGTAAAACTGTTTTCAGCAAGTTGCAACATTGAAATGCTGAAATAAGCACTTTCCATAAACAAGCTCTAAATCATGTTTGATGCACTCTGGATGTCAATTTTGGCTGTGCTGTCTATTTGAGATGGGCTGAACATTGTAAAACTGTTTTCAGCAAGTTGCAACATAGAAATGCAGAAATAAGCACTTTTCCATAAACAAGCTCTAAATCATGTTTTGATGCACTCTGGATAAAAACTTGCTTTTGTTATGTTTATTCGAGATGTTATTGAAAACACTGTAAACTATTTTCAGCAAGTTGAAAACATGGAAATGCTGAAATAAGCACTTTTCCATAAAGCAAACTCTAAATCATGTTTGATGCACTCTGGATGTCCAATTTTGGCTGTGCTGTCTATTTGAGATGAGATGAACATTGTAAAAACTGTTTTCAGCAAGTTGCAACATTGAAATGCTGAAATAAGCACTTTTTAAACAAGCTCTAAATCATGTTTGATGCACTCTGGATGTCAATTTTGGCTGTGCTGTCTATTTGAGATGATGAACATTGAAACTGTTTTCAGCAAGCATAGAAACAGAAATAAGCACTTTCCATAAACAAGCTCTAAATCATGTTTTGATGCACTCTGGATAAAAAAACTTGCTTTTGTTATGTTTATTCGAGATGTTATTGAAAACACTGTAAACTATTTTCAGCAAGTTGAAAACATGGAAATGCAGAAATAAGCACTTTTCCATAAACAAGCTCTAAATCATGTTTGATGCACTCTGGATGTCCAATTTTGGCTGTGCTGTCTATTTGAGATGAGCTGAACATTGTAAAACTGTTTTCAGCAAGTTGCAACATTGAAATGCTGAAATAAGCACTTTTCCATAAACAAGCTCTAAATCATGTTTGATGCACTCTGGATGTCCAATTTTGGCTGTGCTGTCTATTTGAGATGAGATGAACATTGTAAAACTGTTTTCAGCAAGTTGAAACATGGAAATGCAGAAATAAGCACTTTTCCATAAACAAGCTCCAAATCATGTTTTGATGCACTCTGGATAAAAACTTGCTTCTGTTATGTTTATTCGAGATGTTATGAAAACACTATAAACTGTTTTCAGCAAGTTGAAAACATGGAAATGCAGAAATAAGCACTTTTCCATAAACAAGCTCTAAATCATGTTTGATGCACTCTGGATGTCCAATTTTGGCTGTGCTGTCTATTTGAGATGAGCTGAACATTGTAAAACTGTTTTCAGCAAGTTGCAACATTGAAATGCTGAAATAAGCACTTTTCCATAAACAAGCTCCAAATCATGTTTTGATGCACTCTGGATAAAAACTTGCTTTTGTTATGTTTATTCGAGATGTTATGAAAACATTGTAGACTGTTTTCAGCAAGTTGAAACATGGAAATGCAGAAATAAGCACTTTTCCATAAACAAGCTCTAAATCATGTTTGATGCACTCTGGATGTCCAATTTTGGCTGTGCTGTCTATTTGAGATGAGATGAACATTGTAAAACTGTTTTCACAAGTTGCAACATTGAAATGCTGAAATAAGCACTTTTCCATTAAACAAGCTCTAAATCATGTTTGATGCACTCTGGATGTCCAATTTTGGCTGTGCTGTCTATTTGAGATGAGATGAACATTGTAAAACTGTTTTCAGCAAGTTGCAACATTGAAATGCTGAAATAAGCACTTTTCCATAAACAAGCTCTAAATCATGTTTGATGCACTCTGGATGTGCAATTTTGGCTGTGCTGTCTATTTAAGATGAGGTGAACATTGAAAAACTGTTTTCAGCAAGTTGCAACATGGAAATGCAGAAATAAGCACTTTTCCATAAACAAGCTCCAAATCATGTTTTGATGCACTCTGGATAAAAACTTGCTTTTGTTATGTTTATTCGAGATGTTATGAAAACACTATAAACTGTTTTCAGCAAGTTGAAAACATGGAAATGCAGAAATAAGCACTTTTCCATAAACAAGCTCTAAATCATGTTTGATGCACTCTGGATGTCCAATTTTGGCTGTGCTGTCTATTTGAGATGAGATGAACATTGTAAAACTGTTTTCAGCAAGTTGAAACATGGAAATGCAGAAATAAGCACTTTTCCATAAACAAGCTCCAAATCATGTTTTGATGCACTCTGGATAAAAACTTGCTTTTGTTATGTTTATTCGAGATGTTATGAAAACATTGTAGACTGTTTTCAGCAAGTTGAAACATGGAAATGCAGAAATAAGCACTTTTCCATAAACAAGCTCCAAATCATGTTTTGATGCACTCTGGATAAAAACTTGCTTCTGTTATGTTTATTCGAGATGTTATGAAAACACTATAAACTGTTTTCAGCAAGTTGAAAACATGGAAATGCAGAAATAAGCACTTTTCCATAAACAAGCTCTAAATCATGTTTGATGAACTCTGGATGTCCAATTTTGGCTGTGCTGTCTATTTGAGATGAGCTGAACATTGTAAAACTGTTTTCAGCAAGTTGCAACATTGAAATGCTGAAATAAGCACTTTTCCATAAACAAGCTCTAAATCATGTTTGATGCACTCTGGATGTCCAATCTTGGCTGTGCTGTCTATTTGAGATGAGGTGAACATTGAAAAACTGTTTTCAGCAAGTTGCAACATTGAAATGCAGAAATAAGCACTTTTCCATAAACAAGCTCCAAATCATGCTTTGATGCACTCTGATAAAAACTTTGCTATCTGTTATGCTTTTATTCGAGATGTTATGAAAACACTATAAACTGTTTTCAGCAAGTTGAAGGCTTTAAGGCCTGGAAATGCAGAAGTCACTGGCACTTTTTCCATAAACAAGCTCTAAATCATGTTTGATGCACTCTGGATGTCCAATTTTGGCTGTGCTGTCTATTTGAGATGAGGTGAACATTTGTAAAACTGTTTTCAGCAAGTTGCAACATTGAAATGCTGGAAATAAGCACTTTTCCATAAACAAGCTCTAAATCATGTTTGATGCACTCTGGATGTCCAATTTTGGCTGTGCTGTCTATTTGAGATGAGCTGAACATTGTAAAACTGTTTTCAGCAAGTTGCAACATAGAAATGCAGAAATAAGCACTTTTCACAAACAAGCTCTAAATCATGTTTTTGATG
>NW_026290344.1:0-2020 GCF_023373465.1 Oncorhynchus keta
GACAGCTCCTCCCCTGGGTTCTCACCAGCAGGTCGTGACAGCTCCCTCCCTGGGTTCCTCACCAACAGAGTGGTGACAGCTCCCTCCCTGGGTTCTCACCAACGAGGTCGTGACAGCTCCCTCCCTGGGTTCTCACCAACAGGTCGTGACAGCTCCCTCCCTGGGTTCTCACCAACAGGTCGTGACAGCTCCCTCCCTGGGTTCTCACCAACAGGTACAGTGACAGCTTCCTCCCTGGGTTCTCACCAACAGGTCGTGACAGCTCCCTCCCTGGGTTCTCACCAACAGGTCGTGACAGCTCCCTCCCTGGGTTCTCACCAACAGGTCGTGACAGCTCCCTCCCTGGGTTCTCACCAACAGGTCGTGACAGCTTCCTCCCTGGGTTCTCACCAACAGGTCGTGACAGCTCCCTCCCTGGGTTCTCACCAACAGGTCGTGACAGCTCCCTCCCTGGGTTCTCACCAACAGGTCGTGACAGCTCCTCCCTGGGTTCTCACCAACAGGTCGTGACAGCTCCCTCCCTGGGTTCTCACCAACAGGTCGTGACAGCTCCCTCCCTGGGTTCTCACCAACAGGTCGTGACAGCTCCTCCCTGGGTTCTCACCAACAGGTCGTGACAGCTCCCTCCTGGGTTCTCACCAACAGGTCGTGACAGCTCCCTCCCTGGGTTCTCACCAACAGGTCGTGACAGCTCCCTCCCTGGGTTCTCACCAACAGGTCGTGACAGCTCCCTCCCTGGGTTCTCACCAACAGGTCGTGACAGCTCCCTCCTGGGTTCTCACCAACAGGTCGTGACAGCTCCCTCCCTGGGTTCTCACCAACAGGTCGTGACAGCTTCCTCCCTGGGTTCTCACCAACAGGTCGTGACAGCTCCCTCCCTGGGTTCTCACCAACAGGTCGTGACAGCTCCCTCCCTGGGTTCTCACCAACAGGTCGTGACAGCTCCCTCCTGGGTTCTCACCAACAGGTCGTGACAGCTCCCTCCCTGGGTTCTCACCAACAGGTCGTGACAGCTCCCTCCTGGGTTCTCACCAACAGGTCGTGACAGCTCCCTCCCTGGGTTCTCACCAACAGGCACGTGACAGCTCCCTCCCTGGGTTCTCACCAACAGGTCGTGACAGCTCCCTCCCTGGGTTCTCACCAACAGGTCGTGACAGCTCCCTCCTGGGTTCTCACCAACAGCATCGTGACAGCTCCCTCCCTGGGTTCTCACCAACAGGTCGTGACAGCTCCCTCCCTGGGTTCTCACCAACAGGTCGTGACAGCTCCCTCCCTGGGTTCTCACCAACAGGTCGTGACAGCTCCCTCCCTGGGTTCTCACCAACAGGTCGTGACAGCTCCCTCCTGGGTTCTCACCAACAGGTACGTGACAGCTCCCTCCCTGGGTTCTCACCAACAGGTCGTGACAGCTCCCTCCCTGGGTTCTCACCAACAGGTACGTGACAGCTCCCTCCTGGGTTCTCACCAACAGGTCGTGACAGCTCCCTCCCTGGGTTCTCACCAACAGGTCGTGACAGCTCCCTCCCTGGGTTCTCACCAACAGGTCGTGACAGCTCCCTCCCTGGGTTCTCACCAACAGGTCGTGACAGCTCCCTCCCTGGGTTCTCACCAACAGGTCGTGACAGCTCCCTCCTGGGTTCTCACCAACAGGTCGTGACAGCTCCCTCCCTGGGTTCTCACCAACAGGTCGTGACAGCTCCCTCCCTGGGTTCTCACCAACAGGTCGTGACAGCTCCCTCCCTGGGTTCTCACCAACAGGTCGTGACAGCTCCCTCCTGGGTTCTCACCAACAGGTCGTGACAGCTCCCTCCCTGGGTTCTCACCAACAGGTCGTGACAGCTCCCTCCTGGGTTCTCACCAACAGGTCGTGACAGCTTCCTCCCTGGGTTCTCACCAACAGGTCGTGACAGCTCCCTCCCTGGGTTCTCACCAACAGGTCGTGACAGCTCCCTCCCTGGGTTCTCACCAACAGGTCGTGACAGCTCCCTCCCTGGGTTCTCACCAACAGGTCGTGACAGCT
>NW_026290345.1:0-1078 GCF_023373465.1 Oncorhynchus keta
TATATTATGACAGACCAGCTAGATCTACTGTCTCTATTATATTATGACAGACCAGCAGCTACTGATCTACTGTCTCTATTATATTATGACAGAACAGGTTAATCTACTGTCTCTATTGTATTGTGACAGACCCAGCTAGATCTACTGTCTCTATTATATTATGACAGACCAGCTATATCTACTGTCTCTATTGTATTATGACAGACCAGCTAGATCTACTCATCTCTATTATATTATAACAGAACAGCAAGATCTACTGTCTCTATTATAATATGACAGACCAGCTAGATCTACTGTCTATATTATATAATGATCGGACCAGCTAAGCTCACTGTCTCTATTGTATTATGTCAGACCAGCTATATCTACTGTCTCTATTCTATTGGTGACACACCAGCTAGATCTACTGTCTCTATTATGTTATGACAGACCAGCTAGATCTACTGTCTCTATTATAATTTGACAGACCAGCTAGATCTACTGTCTCTATTATATTATGACAGACCAGCTAGATCTACTGTCTCTATTATAATTTGACAGACCAGGTAGATCTACTATCTCTATTATATTATGACAGACCAGCTAGATCTACTGCATCTATTCTAATTTGAAATACCAGGAAGATCTACTATCTCTATTATATTATGACAGACCAGCTATATCTAATGTCTCTATTGTATTATGACAGACCAGCTAGATCTACTGTCTCTATTATATTATGTCAGAAAAGCTATATCTACTGTCTCTATTCTATTATGACACACCAGCCAGATCTACTGTCTCTATTCTAATATGACAGACCAGCTCGATCTACTGTCTATTATATTATGACAGACCAGCTAGATCTACTGTCTCTATGTCTCTATTATACTATGACAGAACAGGTTAATCTACTGTCTCTATTGTATTATGACAGACCAGCTAGATCTACTGTCTCTATTATATTATGACAGACCAGCTATATCTACTGTCTCTATTGTATTATGACAGACCAGCTAGATCTACTATCTCTATTATATTATAACAGAACAGCAAGATCTACTGTCTCTATTATAATATGACAGACCAGCTAGATCTA
>NW_026290346.1:0-2405 GCF_023373465.1 Oncorhynchus keta
TACTGTCTCTATTCTATTATGACAGACCAGCTAGATCTACTGTCTCTATTATATTATGACAGACCAGCTAGATCTACTGTCTCTATTATATTATGACAGACCAGCTAGATCTACTGTCTATATTATACTATGACAGACCAGCTAGATCTACTGTCTCTATTATATATTATGACAGACCAGCTAGATCTACTGTCTCTATTCTATTATGACAGACCAAGTAGATATACTGTCTCTATTATATTATGACAGACCAGCTAGATCTGCTGTCTCTATTATATTATGACAGACCAGCTATATCTACTGTCTCTATGTCTCTATTATATTATGACAGACCAGCTAGATCTACTGTCTCTATGTCTCTATTATATTATGACAGACCAGCTAGATCTACTGTCTCTATTATATTTTGACAGACCAGCTAGATCTACTGTATCTATTGTACTATGACAGACCAGCTAGATCTACTGTCTCTATTATATTATGACAGACCAGCTAGATCTACTGCCTCTATTATACTATGACAGAACAGCAAGATCTACTGTCTCTATTATAATATGACAGTCCAGCTAGATCTACTGCCTCTATTATACTATGACAGAACAGGTTAATCTACTGTCTCTATTATATTATGACAGACCAGCTAGATCTACTATCTCTATTATATTATAACAGAACAGCAAGATCTACTGTCTCTATTATAATATGACAGTCCAGCTAGATCTACTGTCTCTATTATATAATGACAGACCAGCTAAGCTACTGTCTCCTTGTCTATAATATATTATGACAGACCAGCTAGATCTACTGTCTCTATTATATTATGACAGACCAGCTAGATGTACTGTCTCTATTGTATTATGACAGATCAGCTAGATCTACTGTCTCTATTATATTATGACAGACCAGCTAGATGTACTGTCTCTATTGTATTATGACAGATCAGCTAGATCTACTGTCTCTATTATAATATGACAGACCAGCTAGATCTACTGTCTCTATTATATTATGACAGACCAGCTATATCTACTGTCTCAATTATAATATGACAGACCAGCTAGATCTACTGACTCTATTATAATATGACAGACCAGCTAGATCTACTGTCTCTATTATAATATGACAGACCAGCTAGATCTACTGTCTCTATTATAATATGACAGACCAGCTAGATCTACTATCTCTATTCTATTATGACAGAACAGCTAGATCTACTGTCTCTATTATAATATGACAGACCAGCTAGATCTACTGTCTCTATTATATTATGACAGACCAGCTAGATCTACTGTCTCTATTATAATATGACAGACCAGCTAGATCTACTATCTCTATTCTATTATGACAGAACAGCTAGATCTACTGTCTCTATTATATTATGACAGACCAGCTAGATCTACTGCCTCTGTTATATTATGACAGACCAGCTAGATCTACTGTCTCAATTATAATATGACAGACCAGCTCGATCTACTATCTCTATTATATTATGACAGACCAGCTAGATCTACTGTCTCAATTATAATATGACAGACCAGCTAGATCTACTGTCTCTATTATAATATGACAGACCAGCTAGATCTACTGTCTCTATTATAATATGACAGACCAGCTAGATCTACTATCTCTATTCTATTATGACAGAACAGCTAGATCTACTGTCTCTATTATAATATGACAGACCAGCTAGATCTACTGTCTCTATGTCTCTATTATATTATGACAGACCAGCTAGATCTACTGTCTCTATGTCTCTATTATATTATGACAGACCAGCTAGATCTACTGTCTCTATTATATTTTGATAGACCAGCTAGATCTACTGTCTCTATTATATTATGACAGACCAGCTAGATCTACTATCTCTATTCTATTATGACAGACCAGCTAGATCTACTGTCTCTATGTCTCTATTATATTATGACAGACCAGCTAGATCTACTGTCTCTATGTCTCTATTATATTATGACAGACCAGCTAGATCTACTGTCTCTATTATATTTTGATAGACCAGCTAGATCTACTGTCTCTATTATATTATGACAGACCAGCTAGATCTACTGTATCTATTGTACTATGACAGACCAGCTAGATCTACTGTCTCTATTATATTATGACAGACCAGCTAGATCTACTGTATCTATTGTACTATGACAGACCAGCTAGATCTACTGTCTCTATTATATTATGACAGACCAGCTAGATCTACTGTCTCTATTATACTATGACAGAACAGGTTAATCTACTGTCTCTATTATATTATGACAGACCAGCAAGATCTACTGTCTCTATTGTATTATGACAGACCAGCTCGATCTACTATCTCTATTATATTATAACAGAACAGCAAGATCTACTGTCTCTATTATAATATGACAGACCAGCTAGATCTACTGTCTCTATTATAT
>NW_026290347.1:0-3519 GCF_023373465.1 Oncorhynchus keta
GGTTGTGATTTGATAGTGTAATATGCACTATTCCATGTTGCACTGTGTGCGCAGTTCCACAAGTAAATGAGTCCATTTAGGATGAGGCTGGTGGCTGACACTGTATATGCAGTTCCACAAGTAAATGAGTCCATTTAGGATGAGGTTATATGGTTGACACTGTATATGCAGTTCCACGGGGCAAATGAGTCCATTTAGGATGAGGTTATAGTGGTTGACACTGTATATGCAGTTCCACAAGTAAATGAGTCCATTTAGGATGAGGTTATAGTGGTTGACACTGTATGCAGTTCCACAAGTAAATGAGTCCATTTAGGATGAGGTTATAGTGGTTGACACTGTATATGCAGTTCCACAAGTAAAAATGAGTTGACACCATTTAGAGATGAGGTTATAGTGGTTGACACTGTATATGCAGTTCCACAAGTAAATGAGTCCATTTAGGATGAGGTTATAGTGGTTGACACTGTATATGCAGTTCCACAAGTAAATGAGTCCATTTAGGATGAGGTTATAGTGGTTGACACTGTATTTGCAGTTCCACAAGTAAATGAGTCCATTTAGGATGAGGTTATAGTGGTTGACACTGTATATGCAGTTCCACAAGTAAATGAGTCCATTTAGGATGAGGTTATAGTGGTTGACACTGTATTTGCAGTTCCACAAGTAAATGAGTCCATTTAGGATGAGGTTATAGTGGTTGACACTGACAAGTAAATGAGTCCATTTAGGATGAGGTTATAGTGGTTGACACTGTTTGCAGTTCCACAAGTAAATGAGTCCATTTAGGATGAGGTTATAGTGGTTGACACTGTATATGCAGTTCCACAAGTAAATGAGTCCATTTAGGATGAGGTTATAGTGGTTGACACTGTATATGCAGTTCCACAAGTAAAAGAGTCCATTTAGGATGAGGTTGTAGTGGTTGACACTGTATATGCAGTTCCACAAGTAAAAGAGTCCATTTAGGATGAGGTTGTAGTGGTTGACACTGTATATGCAGTTCCACAAGTAAATGAGTCCATTTAGGATGAGGTTATAGTGGTTGACACTGTATTTGCAGTTCCACAAGTAAATGAGTCCATTTAGGATGAGGTTATAGTGGTTGACACTGTATATGCAGTTCCACAAGTAAAAGAGTCCATTTAGGATGAGGTTGTAGTGGTTGACACTGTATATGCAGTTCCACAAGTAAATGAGTCCATTTAGGATGAGGTTATAGTGGTTGACACTGTATATGCAGTTCCACAAGTAAATGAGTCCATTTAGGATGAGGTTATAGTGGTTGACACTGTATTTGCAGTTCCACAAGTAAATGAGTCCATTTAGGATGAGGTTATAGTGGTTGACACTGTATATGCAGTTCCACAAGTAAATGAGTCCATTTAGGATGAGGTTATAGTGGTTGACACTGTATATGCAGTTCCACAAGTAAATGAGTCCATTTAGGATGAGGTTATAGTGGTTGACACTGTATATGCAGTTCCACAAGTAAATGAGTCCATTTAGGATGAGGTTATAGTGGTTGACACTGTATATGCAGTTCCACAAGTAAATGAGTCCATTTAGGATGAGGTTATAGTGGTTGACACTGTATATGCAGTTCCACAAGTAAATGAGTCCATTTAGGATGAGGTTATAGTGGTTGACACTGTATATGCAGTTCCACAAGTAAATGAGTCCATTTAGGATGAGGTTATAGTGGTTGACACTGTATATGCAGTTCCACAAGTAAATGAGTCCATTTAGGATGAGGTTATAGTGGTTGACACTGTATATGCAGTTCCACAAGTAAATGAGTCCATTTAGGATGAGGTTATAGTGGTTGACACTGTATTTGCAGTTCCACAAGTAAATGAGTCCATTTAGGATGAGGTTATAGTGGTTGACACTGTATATGCAGTTCCACAAGTAAATGAGTCCATTTAGGATGAGGTTATAGTGGTTGACACTGTTTGCAGTTCCACAAGTAAATGACTGTGACACTATGCAGTTCCACAAGTAAATGAGTCCATTTAGGATGAGGTTATAGTGGTTGACACTGTATATGCAGTTCCACAAGTAAATGAGTCCATTTAGGATGAGGTTATAGTGGTTGACACTGTATTTGCAGTTCCACAAGTAAATGAGTCCATTTAGGATGAGGTTATAGTGGTTGACACTGTATTTGCAGTTCCACAAGTAAATGAGTCCATTTAGGATGAGGTTATAGTGGTTGACACTGTATATGCAGTTCCACAAGTAAATGAGTCCATTTAGGATGAGGTTATAGTGGTTGACACTGTATTTGCAGTTCCACAAGTAAATGAGTCCATTTAGGATGAGGTTATAGTGGTTGACACTGTATATGCAGTTCCACAAGTAAATGAGTCCATTTAGGATGAGGTTATAGTGGTTGACACTGTATATGCAGTTCCACAAGTAAATGAGTCCATTTAGATGAGGTTATAGTGGTTGACACTGTATTTGCAGTTCCACAAGTAAATGAGTCCATTTAGGATGAGGTTATAGTGGTTGACACTGTATATGCAGTTCCACAAGTAAATGAGTCCATTTAGGATGAGGTTATAGTGGTTGACACTGTATTTGCAGTTCCACAAGTAAATGAGTCCATTTAGGATGAGGTTATAGTGGTTGACACTGTATATGCAGTTCCACAAGTAAATGAGTCCATTTAGGATTTAGGATGAGTTCCACAAGTAAATGAGTCCATTTAGTGAGGGTTGACACTGTATATGCAGTTCCACAAGTAAATGAGTCCATTTAGGATGAGGTTATAGTGGTTGACACTGTATATGCAGTTCCACAAGTAAATGAGTCCATTTAGGATGAGGTTATAGTGGCTGACACTGTATATGCAGTTCCACAAGTAAATGAGTCCATTTAGGATGAGGTTATAGTGGTTGACACTGTATATGCAGTTCCACAAGTAAATGAGTCCATTTAGTGGTTGGATGCAGGTGAGTCCATTTAGGATGAGGTTATAGTGGCTGACACTGTATATGCAGTTCCACAAGTAAATGAGTCCATTTAGGATGAGGTTATAGTGGTTGACACTGTATTTGGTAGTTCCACAAGTAAATGAGTCCATTTAGGATGAGGTTATAGTGGTTGACACTGTATATGCAGTTCCACAAGTAAATGAGTCAATTTAGATGAGGTTATAGTGGCTGACACTCATATGCAGTTCCACAAGTAAATGAATCCATTTAGGATGAGGTTATAGTGGTTGACACTGTATTTGCAGTTCCACAAGTAAATGAGTCCATTTAGATGAGGTTATAGTGGTTGACACTGTATAGTAGTTCCACAAGTAAATGAGTCCATTTAGGATGAGGTTATAGTGGTTGACACTGTATATGCAGTTCCACAAGTAAATGAGTCCATTTAGGATGAGGTTATAGTGGCTGACACTGTATATATGCAGTCCACAAGTACATGAGTCCATTTAGGATGGTTATAGTGGTTGACACTGTATATGCAGTTCCACAAGTAAATGAGTCCATTTAGGATGAGGTT
>NW_026290348.1:0-3539 GCF_023373465.1 Oncorhynchus keta
ACTATGTCCTAATCCCCATATCATAACACTATGTCCTAACACTGTCCTAACTTACCTGTCCTAACCCCATATCATAACACTATGTCCCACTATGTCCTAACACTGTCCTAACCCCATATCATAACACTCTGTCTCTAACACTGTCTCTAACCCCATATCATAACACTATGTCCTAACACTGTCCTAACACTATGTCCTAGTACGTTCCTAACACTGTCATAACACTATGTCCTAACACTGTCCTAACACTCATATCCTATGTCCTAACACTATGTCCTAACACTGTCCTAACCCCATATCATAACACTATGTCCTAACCCCATGTCATAACACTATGTCCTAACACTGTCCTAACCCCATATCATAACACTATGTCCTAACACTGTCCTAACCCATATCATAACACTATGTCCTAACACTGTCCTAACCCCATATCATAACACTATGTCCTAACACTGTCCTAACCCATATCATAACACTATGTCCTAACACTGTCCTAACACTGTCCTAACCCCATATCCTAACACTATGTCCTAACCCCATATCATAACACTATGTCCTAACACTGTCCTAACCCCATATCATAACACTATGTCCTAACACTGTCCTAACCCCATATCATAACACTATGTCCTAACACTGTCCTAACATGATCCTAACACTATGTCCTAACACTGTCCTAACCCCATATCATAACACTATGTCCTAACCCCATATCATAACACTATGTCCTAACACTGTCCTAACCCCATATCATAACACTATGTCCTAACCCCATATCATAACACTATGTCCTAACACTGTCCTAACACTATGTCCTAACACTGTCCTAACACTATGTCCTAACACTGTCCTAACACCATGTCCTAACCCCATATCATAACACTATGTCCTAACACTGTCCTAACACTATATCCATAACACTATGTCCTAACACTGTCCTAACACTATGTCCTAACACTGTCCTAACCCCATATCATAAAACTATGTCCTAACCCCATATCATAACACTATGTCCTAACACTGTCCTAACACTATGTCCTAACACTGTCCTAACCCCATATCATAACACTATGTCCTAACCCCATATCATAACACTATGTCCTAACACTGTCCTAACCCCATAACATAACACTATGTCCTAACACTGTCCTAACACTGTCCTAACCCCATATCATAACACTATGTCCTAACACTGTCCTAACCCCATATCATAACACTATGTCCTAACACTATATCATAACACTATGTCCTAACACTGTCCTAACCCCATATCATAACACTATGTCCTAACACTGTCCTAACCCCATATCATAACACTATGTCCTAACACTGTCCTAATACTGTATCTTAACACTATGTCCTAACATCTATGTCTCTAACCTCATATCATAACACTATGTCCTAACACTGTCCTAACCCCATATCATAACACTATGTCCTAACACTGTCCTAACCCTATATCATAACACTATGTCCTAACACTGTCCTAACACTGTCCTAACTCTCATATCATAACACTATGTCCTAACCCCATATCATAACACTATGTCCTAACACTGTCCTAACCCCATATCATAACACTATGTCCTAACACTGTCCTAACCCTATATCATAACACTATGTCCTAACACTGTCTCTAACACTGTGTCCTAACACTGTCCTAACACTATGTCCTAACACTGTCCTAACACTATGTCCTAACACTGTCCTAACACTATGTCCTAACACTTGTCCTAACACTATGTCCTAACACTATGTCCTAACACTTGTCCTAACACTGTCCTAACACTACTGTCACTAACATACTATGTCCTAACACTGTCCTAACCCCATATCATAACACTATGTCTCTAACACTGTCCTAACACTATGTCCTAACACTGTCCTAACACTGTGTCCTAACACTGTCCTAACCTCTATATCATAAACTACTCATGTCCTAACACTGTCCTAACACTGTCCTACCATGTCCAACCCCATATCATAACACTATGTCCTAACACTGTCCTAACCACTATGTCTCTAACACTGTCCTAACCCCATATCATAACACTATGTCCTAACACTGTCCTAAGCCTCATATCATAACACTATGTCCTAACACTGTCCTAACCCCATATCATAACACTGTATGTCCTAACACTGCCACTATCATCATAACACTATGTCCTAACACTGTCCTAACCCCATATCATAACACTATGTCTCTAACACTGTCCTAACACTGTCCTAACACTATGTCCTAACACTGTCTCTAACCCTATATCATAACACTATGTCCTAACACTGTCCTAACCCCATATCATAATACTGTGTCCTAACCTCATATCATAACACTATGTCCTAACACTGTCCTAATCACCATGTCATAACACTATGTCCTAACACTGTCCTAACCCCATATCATAACACTATGTCCTAACCCCATATCATAACACTATGTCCTAACACTGTCCTAACCCCATATCATAACACTATGTCCTAACACTGTCCTAACACTATGTCCTAACACTGTCCTAACACTATGTCCTAACCCTGTCCTAACCCCATATCGTAACACTATGTCCTAACACTATGTCCTAACACTGTCCTAACACTATGTCCTAACACTGTCCTAACCCCATATCATAACACTATGTCCTAACACTGTCCTAACCCCATATCATAACACTATGTCCTAACACTGTCCTAACCCCATATCATAACACTATGTCCTAACACTGTCCTAACACTGTGTCCTAACACTGTCCTAACCCCATATCATAACACTATGTCCTAACCCCATATCATAACACTATGTCCTAACACTGTCCTAACACTGTGTCCTAACACTGTCCTAACCCCATATCATAACACTCTGTCCTAACACTGTCCTAACCCCATATCATAACACTATGTCCTTACACTGTCTCTAAACCCCATATCATAACACTATGACCTAACACTGTCCTAACCCCATATCATAACACTATGTCCTAACACTGTCCTAACCCCATATCATAACACTATGTCTCTAACACCATGTCCATCAACACTATGTCCTAACCCTACATATCATAACACTATGTCCTAACACTTGTCCTAACCCCATATCATAACACTATGTCTCTAACACTGTCCTAACCCCACTATCATAACACTATGTCTCTAACACTATGTCCTAACACTGTCCTAACCACCATATCATAACACTATGTCCTAACACTGTCCTAACCACTATGTCATCTAACACTGTCCTAACCCCATATCATAACACTATGTCCTAACACTGTCCTAACCCCATATCATAACACTATGTCCTAACACTATGTCCTAACCCCATATCATAACACTATGTCTCTCAACACTGTGTCCTAACACTGTCCTAACACCATGTCCATAACACTATGTCCTAACACTGTTCTCATAATCACTCATAACCTAACCCTATACACTGTCCTAACACTATGTCCTAACACTGTCCTAACACTGTGTCCTAACACTGTCCTAACCCCATATCATAACACTATGTCCTAACACTGTCCTAACCCCATATC
>NW_026290349.1:0-36295 GCF_023373465.1 Oncorhynchus keta
CTATTATATTATGACAGACCAGCTAGATCTACTGTCTCTATTATATTATGACAGACCAGCTAGATCTACTGTCTCTATTATATTATGACAGACCATCTAGATCTACTGTCACTATTATATTATGACAGACCAGCTAGATCTACTGTCTCTATTATATTATGACAGACCAGCTAGATCTACTGTCTCTATTATATTATGACAGACCATCTAGATCTACTGTCACTATTATATTATGACAGACCAGCTAGATCTACTGTGTCTATTATATTATGACAGACCAGCTAGATCTACTGTCTCTATTATATTATGACAGACCAGCTAGATCTACTGTCACTATTATATTATGACAGACCAGCTAGATCTACTGTCTCTATTATATTATGACAGACCAGCTAGATCTACTGTCTCTATTATATTATGACAGACCAGCTAGATCTACTGTCTCTATTATATTATGACAGACCAGGTAGATATACTGTCTCTATTATATTATGACAGACCAGCTAGATCTACTGTCTCTATTATATTAATGACAGACCAGCTAGATCTACTGTCTCTATTATATTATGACAGAGCAGGTAGATCTACTGTCTCTATTATATTATGACAGACCAGCTAGATCTACTGTCTCTATTATATTATGACAGACCAGCTAGATCTACTGTCACTATTATATTATGACAGACCAGCTAGATCTACTGTCTCTATTATATTATGACAGACCAGCTAGATCTACTGTCTCTATTATATTATGACAGACCAGCTAGATCTACTGTCTCTATTATATTATGACAGACCAGCTAGATCTACTGTCTCTATTATATTATGACAGACCAGCTAGATCTACTGTCTCTATTATATTATGACAGACCAGCTAGATCTACTGTCTCTATTATATTATGACAGACCAGCTAGATCTACTGTCTCTATTATATTATGACAGACCAGCTAGATCTACTGTCTCTATTGTATTATGACAGACCAGCTAGATCTACTGTCTAGACCAGGTAGATAAACTGTCTCTATTATATTATGACAGACCAGGTAGATATACTGTCTCTATTATATTATGACAGACCAGCTAGATCTACTGTCTCTATTATATTATGACAGACCAGCTAGATCTACTGTCACTATTATATTATGACAGACCAGCTAGATCTACTGTCTCTATTGTATTATGACAGACCAGCTAGTTCTACTGTCTCTATTATATTATGACAGACCAGCTGGATCTACTGTCTCTGTTATATTATGCCAGACCATCTAGATCTACTGTCACTATTATATTATGACAGACCAGCTAGATCTACTGTCTCTATTATATTATGACAGACCAGCTAGATCTACTGTCTCTATTATATTATGACAGACCAGCTAGATCTACTGTCACTATTATATTATGACAGACCAGCTAGATCTACTGTCTCTATTGTATTATGACAGACCAGCTAGATCTACTGTCTCTATTATATTATGACAGACCATCTAGATCTACTGTCACTATTATATTATGACAGACCAGCTAGATCTGCTGTGTCTATTATATTATGACAGACCAGCTAGATCTACTGTCTCTATTATATTATGACAGACCAGCTAGATCTACTGTCACTATTATATTATGACAGACCAGCTAGATATACTGTGTCTATTATATTATGACAGACCAGCTAGATCTACTGTCTCTATTATATTATGACAGACCAGCTAGATCTACTGTCACTATTATAAAATGACAGACCAGCTAGATCTACTGTCTCTATTATATTATGACAGACCAGCTAGATCTACTGTCTCTATTATATTATGACAGACCAGCTAGATCTACTGTCTCTATTATATTATGACAGAGCAGGTAGATATACTGTCTCTATTATATTATGACAGACCAGCTAGATCTACTGTCTCTATTATATTATGACAGACCAGCTAGATCTACTGTCTCTATTATAAAATGACAGACCAGGTAGATATACTGTCTCTATTATATTATGACAGACCAGCTAGATCTACTGTCTCTATTGTATTATGACAGACCAGCTAGATCTACTGTCTCTATTATAAAATGACAGACCAGCTAGATAAACTGTCTCTATTATATTATGACAGACCAGGTAGATATACTGTCTCTATTATATTATGACAGACCAGCTAGATCTACTGTCTCTATTATATTATGACAGACCAGCTAGATCTACTGTCACTATTATATTATGACAGACCAGCTAGATCTACTGTCTCTATTATATTATGACAGACCAGCTAGATCTACTGTCTCTATTATATTATGACAGACCAGCTAGATCTACTGTCTCTATTATATTATGACAGACCATCTAGATCTACTGTCTCTATTATATTATGACAGACCAGCTAGATATACTGTCTCTATTATATTATGACAGACCAGCTAGATCTACTGTCTCTATTATATTATGACAGACCAGCTAGATCTACTGTCTCTATTATATTATGACAGACCAGCTAGATCTACTGTCTCTATTATATTATGACAGACCAGCTAGATCTACTGTCTCTATTATAATATGACAGACCAGCTAGATCTACTGTCTCTATTATATTATGACAGACCAGCTAGATCTACTGTCTCTATTATATTATGACAGACCAGCTAGATCTACTGTCTCTATTATATTATGACAGACCAGCTAGATCTACTGTCTCTATTATATTATGACAGACCAGCTAGATATACTGTCTCTATTATATTATGACAGACCAGCTAGATCTACTGTCACTATTATATTATGACAGACCAGCTAGATCTACTGTCTCTATTATATTATGACAGACCAGGTAGATATACTGTCTCTATTATATTATGACAGACCAGCTAGATCTACTGTCTCTATTATATTATGACAGACCAGCTAGATCTACTGTCTCTATTATAAAATGACAGACCATCTAGATCTACTGTCTCTATTATATTATGACAGACCAGCTAGATCTACTGTCTCTATTATATTATGACAGACCAGCTAGATCTACTGTCTCTATTATATTATGACAGACCATCTAGATCTACTGTCTCTATTATATTATGACAGACCAGCTAGATCTACTGTGTCTATTATATTATGACAGACCAGCTAGATCTACTGTCTCTATTATATTATGACAGACCAGCTAGATCTACTGTCTCTATTATATTATGACAGACCAGCTAGATCTACTGTCTCTATTATATTATGACAGACCAGCTAGATCTACTGTCACTATTATATTATGACAGACCAGCTAGATCTACTGTCTCTATTATATTATGACAGAGCAGGTAGATATACTGTCTCTATTATATTATGACAGAACAGCTAGATCTACTGTGTCTATTATATTATGACAGACCAGCTAGATCTACTGTCTCTATTATAAAATGACAGACCAGCTAGATATACTGTCTCTATTATATTATGACAGACCAGCTAGATCTACTGTCTCTATTATATTATGACAGACCAGCTAGATCTACTGTCTCTATTATATTATGACAGACCAGCTAGATCTACTGTCTCTATTATATTATGACAGACCAGCTAGATCTACTGTCTCTATTATATTATGACAGACCAGCTAGATCTACTGTCTCTATTATATTATGACAGACCATCTAGATCTACTGTCACTATTATATTATGACAGACCAGCTAGATCTACTGTCTCTATTATATTATGACAGACCAGCTAGATCTACTGTCTCTATTATATTATGACAGACCAGCTAGTTCTACTGTCTCTATTATATTATGACAGACCAGCTAGATCTACTGTCTCTATTATATTATGACAGACCATCTAGATCTACTGTCACTATTATATTATGACAGACCAGCTAGATCTACTGTCTCTATTATATTATGACAGACCAGCTAGATCTACTGTCTCTATTATATTATGACAGACCATCTAGATCTACTGTCACTATTATATTATGACAGACCAGCTAGATCTACTGTGTCTATTATATTATGACAGACCAGCTAGATCTACTGTCTCTATTATATTATGACAGACCAGCTAGATCTACTGTCACTATTATATTATGACAGACCAGCTAGATCTACTGTCTCTATTATATTATGACAGACCAGCTAGATCTACTGTCTCTATTATATTATGACAGACCAGCTAGATCTACTGTCTCTATTATATTATGACAGAGCAGGTAGATATACTGTCTCTATTATATTATGACAGAACAGCTAGATCTACTGTGTCTATTATATTATGACAGACCAGCTAGATCTACTGTCTCTATTATAAAATGACAGACCAGGTAGATATACTGTCTCTATTATATTATGACAGACCAGCTAGATCTACTGTCTCTATTGTATTATGACAGACCAGCTAGATCTACTGTCTCTATTATAAAATGACAGACCAGGTATTATATTATGACAGACCAGCTAGATCTACTGTCTCTATTATATTATGACAGACCAGCTAGATCTACTGTCTCTATTATATTATGACAGAACAGCTAGATCTACTGTGTCTATTATATTATGACAGACCAGCTAGATCTACTGTCTCTATTATATTATGACAGACCAGGTAGATATACTGTCTCTATTATATTATGACAGACCAGCTAGATCTACTGTCTCTATTATATTATGACAGACCAGCTAGATCTACTGTCTCTATTATATTATGACAGACCAGCTAGATCTACTGTCTCTATTATATTATGACAGACCAGCTAGATCTACTGTCTCTATTATATTATGACAGACCAGCTAGATCTACTGTCTCTATTATATTATGACAGACCAGCTAGATCTACTGTCTCTATTATATTATGACAGACCAGCTAGATCTACTGTCTCTATTATATTATGACAGACCAGCTAGATCTACTGTCTCTATTATATTATGACAGACCAGCTAGATCTACTGTCTCTATTATATTATGACAGACCAGCTAGATCTACTGTCTCTATTATATTATGACAGACCAGCTAGATCTACTGTCTCTATTATATTATGACAGACCAGCTAGATCTACTGTCTCTATTATATTATGACAGACCAGCTAGATCTACTGTCTCTATTATATTATGACAGACCAGCTAGATCTACTGTCTCTATTATATTATGACAGACCAGGTAGATCTACTGTCTCTATTATATTATGACA
Source organism: Oncorhynchus keta (assembly GCF_023373465.1). NCBI lineage: Eukaryota > Metazoa > Chordata > Actinopteri > Salmoniformes > Salmonidae > Oncorhynchus > Oncorhynchus keta. The sequence goes on from NW_026290349.1 coordinate 5,168, forward strand.
GACCAGCTAGATCTACTGTCTCTATTATATTATGACAGACCAGCTAGATCTACTGTCTCTATTATAAAATGACAGACCAGCTAGATCTACTGTCTCTATTATATTATGACAGACCAGCTAGATCTACTGTCACTATTATATTATGACAGACCAGCTAGATCTACTGTCTCTATTATATTATGACAGACCAGCTAGATATACTGTCTCTATTATATTATGACAGACCAGCTAGATCTACTGTCTCTATTATATTATGACAGACCAGCTAGATCTACTGTCTCTATTATATTATGACAGACCAGCTAGATCTACTGTCTCTATTATATTATGACAGACCAGCTAGATCTACTGTCTCTATTATATTATGACAGACCAGCTAGATCTACTGTCTCTATTATATTATGACAGACCAGCTAGATCTACTGTCTCTATTATATTATGACAGACCAGCTAGATCTACTGTCTCTATTATATTATGACAGACCAGCTAGATCTACTGTCTCTATTATATTATGACAGACCAGCTAGATCTACTGTGTCTATTATATTATGACAGACCAGCTAGATCTACTGTCTCTATTATATTATGACAGACCAGCTAGATCTACTGTCTCTATTATATTATGACAGACCAGCTAGATCTACTGTCTCTATTATATTATGACAGACCAGCTAGATCTACTGTCTCTATTATATTATGACAGACCAGCTAGATCTACTGTCTCTATTATATTATGACAGACCAGCTAGATCTACTGTCTCTATTATATTATGACAGACCAGCTAGATCTACTGTCTCTATTATATTATGACAGACCAGCTAGATCTACTGTCTCTATTATATTATGACAGACCAGCTAGATCTACTGTCTCTATTATATTATGACAGACCAGCTAGATCTACTGTCTCTATTATATTATGACAGACCAGCTAGATCTACTGTCTCTATTATATTATGACAGACCAGCTAGATCTACTGTCTCTATTATATTATGACAGACCAGCTAGATCTACTGTCACTATTATATTATGACAGACCAGCTAGATCTACTGTCTCTATTATATTATGACAGACCAGCTAGATCTACTGTCTCTATTATATTATGACAGACCAGCTAGATCTACTGTCTCTATTATATTATGACAGACCAGCTAGATCTACTGTCTCTATTATATTATGACAGACCAGCTAGATCTACTGTCTCTATTATATTATGACAGACCAGCTAGATCTACTGTCACTATTATATTATGACAGACCAGCTAGATCTACTGTCTCTATTATATTATGACAGACCAGCTAGATCTACTGTCTCTATTATATTATGACAGACCAGCTAGATCTACTGTCTCTATTATATTATGACAGAGCAGGTAGATATACTGTCTCTATTATATTATGACAGAACAGCTAGATCTACTGTGTCTATTATATTATGACAGACCAGCTAGATCTACTGTCTCTATTATAAAATGACAGACCAGGTAGATATACTGTCTCTATTATATTATGACAGACCAGCTAGATCTACTGTCTCTATTATATTATGACAGACCAGCTAGATCTACTGTCTCTATTATAAAATGACAGACCAGCTAGATCTACTGTCTCTATTATATTATGACAGACCAGCTAGATCTACTGTCTCTATTATATTATGACAGACCAGCTAGATCTACTGTCTCTATTATATTATGACAGACCAGGTAGATCTACTGTCTCTATTATATTATGACAGACCAGCTAGATCTACTGTCTCTATTATATTATGACAGACCAGCTAGATCTACTGTCTCTATTATATTATGACAGACCAGCTAGATCTACTGTCTCTATTATATTATGACAGACCAGCTAGATCTACTGTCTCTATTATATTATGACAGACCAGCTAGATCTACTGTCTCTATTATATTATGACAGACCAGCTAGATCTACTGTCTCTATTATATTATGACAGACCAGCTAGATCTACTGTCTCTATTATATTATGACAGACCAGCTAGATCTACTGTCTCTATTATATTATGACAGACCAGCTAGATCTACTGTCTCTATTATATTATGACAGACCAGCTAGATCTACTGTCTCTATTATATTATGACAGACCAGCTAGATCTACTGTCTCTATTATATTATGACAGACCAGCTAGATCTACTGTCTCTATTATATTATGACAGACCAGCTAGATCTACTGTCTCTATTATATTATGACAGACCAGCTAGATCTACTGTCTCTATTATATTATGACAGACCAGCTAGATCTACTGTCTCTATTATATTATGACAGACCAGCTAGATCTACTGTCTCTATTATATTATGACAGACCAGCTAGATCTACTGTCTCTATTATATTATGACAGACCAGCTAGATCTACTGTCTCTATTATATTATGACAGACCAGCTAGATCTACTGTCTCTATTATATTATGACAGACCAGGTAGATATACTGTCTCTATTATATTATGACAGACCAGCTAGATCTACTGTCTCTATTATATTATGACAGACCAGCTAGATCTACTGTCTCTATTATATTATGACAGACCAGCTAGATCTATCTATTATATTATGACAGACCAGCTAGATCTACTGTCTCTATTATATTATGACAGACCAGCTAGATCTACTGTCTCTATTATATTATGACAGACCAGCTAGATCTACTGTCTCTATTATATTATGACAGACCAGCTAGATCTACTGTCTCTATTATATTATGACAGACCAGCTAGATCTACTGTCTCTATTATATTATGACAGACCAGCTAGATCTACTGTCTCTATTATATTATGACAGACCAGCTAGATCTACTGTCTCTATTATATTATGACAGACCAGCTAGATCTACTGTCTCTATTATATTATGACAGAGCAGGTAGATATACTGTCTCTATTATATTATGACAGACCAGCTAGATCTACTGTCTCTATTATATTATGACAGACCAGCTAGATCTACTGTCTCTATTATATTATGACAGACCAGCTAGATCTACTGTCTCTATTATATTATGACAGACCAGCTAGATCTACTGTCTCTATTATATTATGACAGACCAGCTAGATCTACTGTCTCTATTATATTATGACAGACCAGCTAGATCTACTGTCTCTATTATATTATGACAGACCAGCTAGATCTACTGTCTCTATTATATTATGACAGACCAGCTAGATCTACTGTCTCTATTATATTATGACAGACCAGGTAGATATACTGTCTCTATTATATTATGACAGACCAGCTAGATCTACTGTCTCTATTATATTATGACAGACCAGCTAGATCTACTGTCTCTATTATATTATGACAGACCAGGTAGATCTACTGTCTCTATTATATTATGACAGACCAGCTAGATCTACTGTCTCTATTATATTATGACAGACCAGCTAGATCTACTGTCTCTATTATATTATGACAGACCAGCTAGATCTACTGTCTCTATTATATTATGACAGACCAGCTAGATCTACTGTCTCTATTATATTATGACAGACCAGCTAGATCTACTGTCTCTATTATATTATGACAGACCAGCTAGATCTACTGTCACTATTATATTATGACAGACCAGCTAGATCTACTGTCTCTATTATATTATGACAGACCAGCTAGATCTACTGTCTCTATTATATTATGACAGACCAGCTAGATCTACTGTCTCTATTATATTATGACAGACCAGCTAGATCTACTGTCTCTATTATATTATGACAGACCAGCTAGATCTACTGTCTCTATTATATTATGACAGACCAGCTAGATCTACTGTCTCTATTATATTATGACAGACCAGCTAGATCTACTGTCTCTATTATATTATGACAGACCAGCTAGATCTACTGTCTCTATTATATTATGACAGACCAGCTAGATCTACTGTCTCTATTATATTATGACAGACCAGCTAGATCTACTGTCTCTATTATATTATGACAGACCAGCTAGATCTACTGTCTCTATTATATTATGACAGACCAGCTAGATCTACTGTCTCTATTATATTATGACAGACCAGCTAGATCTACTGTCTCTATTATATTATGACAGACCAGCTAGATCTACTGTCTCTATTATATTATGACAGACCAGCTAGATCTACTGTCTCTATTATATTATGACAGACCAGCTAGATCTACTGTCTCTATTATATTATGACAGACCAGCTAGATCTACTGTCTCTATTATATTATGACAGACCAGGTAGATATACTGTCTCTATTATATTATGACAGACCAGCTAGATCTACTGTCTCTATTATATTATGACAGACCAGCTAGATCTACTGTCTCTATTATAAAATGACAGACCAGGTAGATATACTGTCTCTATTATATTATGACAGACCAGCTAGATCTACTGTCTCTATTATATTATGACAGACCAGCTAGATCTACTGTCTCTATTATATTATGACAGACCAGCTAGATCTACTGTCTCTATTATATTATGACAGACCAGCTAGATCTACTGTCTCTATTATATTATGACAGACCAGCTAGATCTACTGTCTCTATTATATTATGACAGACCAGGTAGATCTACTGTCTCTATTATATTATGACAGACCAGCTAGATCTACTGTCTCTATTATATTATGACAGACCAGCTAGATCTACTGTCTCTATTATATTATGACAGACCAGCTAGATCTACTGTCTCTATTATATTATGACAGACCAGCTAGATCTACTGTCTCTATTATATTATGACAGACCAGCTAGATCTACTGTCTCTATTATATTATGACAGACCAGCTAGATCTACTGTCTCTATTATATTATGACAGACCAGCTAGATCTACTGTCTCTATTATATTATGACAGACCAGCTAGATCTACTGTCTCTATTATATTATGACAGACCAGCTAGATCTACTGTGTCTATTATATTATGACAGACCAGCTAGATCTACTGTCTCTATTATATTATGACAGACCAGCTAGATCTACTGTCACTATTATATTATGACAGACCAGCTAGATCTACTGTCTCTATTATATTATGACAGACCAGCTAGATCTACTGTCTCTATTATATTATGACAGAGCAGGTAGATATACTGTCTCTATTATATTATGACAGAACAGCTAGATCTACTGTCTCTATTATAAAATGACAGACCAAGTAGATATACTGTCTCTATTATATTATGACAGACCAGCTAGATCTACTGTCTCTATTATATTATGACAGACCAGCTAGATCTACTGTCTCTATTATATTATGACAGACCAGCTAGATCTACTGTCTCTATTATAAAATGACAGACCAGGTAGATATACTGTCTCTATTATATTATGACAGACCAGCTAGATCTACTGTCTCTATTATATTATGACAGACCAGCTAGATCTACTGTCTCTATTATATTATGACAGAGCAGGTAGATATACTGTCTCTATTATATTATGACAGAACAGCTAGATCTACTGTGTCTATTATATTATGACAGACCAGCTAGATCTACTGTCTCTATTATAAAATGACAGACCAGGTAGATATACTGTCTCTATTATATTATGACAGACCAGCTAGATCTACTGTCTCTATTGTATTATGACAGACCAGCTAGATCTACTGTCTCTATTATAAAATGACAGACCAGGTAGATAAACTGTCTCTATTATATTATGACAGACCAGGTAGATATACTGTCTCTATTATATTATGACAGACCAGCTAGATCTACTGTCTCTATTATATTATGACAGACCAGCTAGATCTACTGTCTCTATTATATTATGACAGACCAGCTAGATCTACTGTCTCTATTATATTATGACAGACCAGCTAGATCTACTGTCACTATTATATTATGACAGACCAGCTAGATCTACTGTCTCTATTATATTATGACAGACCAGGTAGATATACTGTCTCTATTATATTATGACAGACCAGCTAGTTCTACTGTCTCTATTATATTATGACAGACCAGCTGGATCTACTGTCTCTGTTATATTATGCCAGACCATCTAGATCTACTGTCACTATTATATTATGACAGACCAGCTAGATCTACTGTCTCTATTATATTATGACAGACCAGCTAGATCTACTGTCTCTATTATATTATGACAGACCATCTAGATCTACTGTCTCTATTATATTATGACAGACCAGCTAGATCTACTGTCTCTATTATATTATGACAGACCAGCTAGATCTACTGTCTCTATTATATTATGACAGACCATCTAGATCTACTGTCTCTATTATATTATGACAGACCAGCTAGATCTACTGTCTCTATTATATTATGACAGACCAGCTAGATCTACTGTCTCTATTATATTATGACAGACCAGCTAGATCTACTGTCTCTGTTATATTATGACAGACCAGCTAGATCTACTGTCTCTATTATATTATGACAGACCAGCTAAATATACTGTCTCTATGTCTCTATTATATTATGACAGACCAGCTAGATCTACTGTCTCTATTATATTATGACAGAGCAGCTAGATCTACTGTCTCTATTATATTATGACAGAACAGCTAGATCTACTGTGTCTATTATATTATGACAGACCAGCTAGATCTACTGTCTCTATTATAAAATGACAGACCATCTAGATATACTGTCTCTATTATATTATGACAGACCAGCTAGATCTACTGTCTCTATTATATTATGACAGACCAGCTAGATCTACTGTCTCTATTATATTATGACAGACCAGGTAGATCTACTGTCTCTATTATATTATGACAGACCAGCTAGATATACTGTCTCTATTATATTATGACAGACCAGCTAGATCTACTGTCTCTATTATAAATGACAGACCAGCTAGATCTACTGTCTCTATTATATTATGACAGACCAGGTAGATATACTGTCTCTATTATATTATGACAGACCAGCTAGATCTACTGTCTCTATTGTATTATGACAGACCAGCTAGATCTACTGTCTCTATTATATTATGACAGACCAGCTAGATCTACTGTCTCTATTATATTATGACAGACCAGCTAGATCTACTGTCTCTATTATATTATGACAGACCATCTAGATCTACTGTCACTATTATATTATGACAGACCAGCTAGATCTACTGTCTCTATTATATTATGACAGACCAGCTAGATCTACTGTCTCTATTATATTATGACAGACCAGCTAGATCTACTGTCTCTATTATATTATGACAGACCAGCTAGATCTACTGTCTCTATTATATTATGACAGACCATCTAGATCTACTGTCTCTATTATATTATGACAGACCAGCTAGATCTACTGTCTCTATTATATTATGACAGACCAGCTAGATCTACTGTCTCTATTATATTATGACAGACCATCTAGATCTACTGTCACTATTATATTATGACAGACCAGCTAGATCTACTGTCTCTATTATATTATGACAGACCAGCTAGATCTACTGTCTCTATTATATTATGACAGACCAGCTAGATCTACTGTCACTATTATATTATGACAGACCAGCTAGATCTACTGTCTCTATTATATTATGACAGACCAGCTAGATCTACTGTCTCTATTATATTATGACAGACCAGCTAGATCTACTGTCTCTATTATATTATGACAGAGCAGCTAGATATACTGTCTCTATTATATTATGACAGAACAGCTAGATCTACTGTGTCTATTATATTATGACAGACCAGCTAGATCTACTGTCTCTATTATAAAATGACAGACCAGGTAGATATACTGTCTCTATTATATTATGACAGACCAGCTAGATCTACTGTCTCTATTATATTATGACAGACCAGCTAGATCTACTGTCTATTATAAAATGACAGACCTATTATATTATGACAGACCAGCTAGATCTACTGTCTCTATTATATTATGACAGACCAGCTAGATCTACTGTCTCTATTATATTATGACAGACCAGCTAGATATACTGTCTCTATTATATTATGACAGACCAGCTAGATCTACTGTGTCTATTATATTATGACAGACCAGCTAGATCTACTGTCTGTATTATAAATGACAGACCATCTAGATCTACTGTCTCTATTATATTATGACAGACCAGCTAGATCTACTGTCTCTATTATATTATGACAGACCAGCTAGATCTACTGTCTCTATTATATTATGACAGACCAGCTAGATATACTGTCACTATTATATTATGACAGACCAGCTAGATCTACTGTCTCTATTATATTATGACAGACCAGCTAGATCTACTGTCTCTATTATATTATGACAGAGCAGCTAGATCTACTGTCTCTATTATATTATGACAGAACAGCTAGATCTACTGTGTCTATTATATTATGACAGACCAGCTAGATCTACTGTCTCTATTATATTATGACAGACCAGGTAGATCTACTGTCTCTATTATATTATGACAGACCAGCTAGATCTACTGTCTCTATTATATTATGACAGACCAGCTAGATCTACTGTCTCTATTATATTATGACAGAGCAGCTAGATCTACTGTCTCTATTATATTATGACAGACCAGCTAGATCTACTGTCTCTATTATATTATGACAGACCAGCTAGATCTACTGTCTCTATTATAAATGACAGACCAGTAGATATACTGTCTCTATTATATTATGACAGACCAGGTAGATATACTGTCTCTATTATATTATGACAGACCAGCTAGATCTACTGTCTCTATTATATTATGACAGACCAGCTAGATCTACTGTCTCTATTATATTATGACAGACCAGCTAGATCTACTGTCTCTATTATATTATGACAGACCAGCTAGATCTACTGTCTCTATTATAAAATGACAGACCAGGTAGATATACTGTCTCTATTATATTATGACAGACCAGCTAGATCTACTGTCTCTATTATATTATGACAGACCAGCTAGATCTACTGTCTCTATTATATTATGACAGACCATCTAGATCTACTGTCACTATTATATTATGACAGACCAGCTAGATCTACTGTGTCTATTATATTATGACAGACCAGCTAGATCTACTGTCTCTATTATATTATGACAGACCAGCTAGATCTACTGTCACTATTATATTATGACAGACCAGCTAGATCTACTGTCTCTATTATATTATGACAGACCAGCTAGATCTACTGTCTCTATTATATTATGACAGACCAGCTAGATCTACTGTCTCTATTATATTATGACAGAGCAGGTAGATCTACTGTCTCTATTATATTATGACAGAACAGCTAGATCTACTGTCTCTATTATATTATGACAGACCAGCTAGATCTACTGTCTCTATTATATTATGACAGACCAGGTAGATATACTGTCTCTATTATATTATGACAGACCAGCTAGATCTACTGTCTCTATTGTATTATGACAGACCAGCTAGATCTACTGTCTCTATTATAAAATGACAGAGCAGGTAGATATACTGTCTCTATTATATTATGACAGACCAGCTAGATCTACTGTCTCTATTATATTATGACAGACCAGCTAGATCTACTGTCACTATTATATTATGACAGACCAGCTAGATCTACTGTCTCTATTATATTATGACAGACCAGCTAGATCTACTGTCTCTATTATATTATGACAGACCAGCTAGATCTACTGTCACTATTATATTATGACAGACCAGCTAGATCTACTGTCTCTATTATATTATGACAGACCAGGTAGATATACTGTCTCTATTATATTATGACAGACCAGCTAGATCTACTGTCTCTATTATATTATGACAGACCAGCTAGATCTACTGTCTCTATTATATTATGACAGACCAGGTAGATATACTGTCTCTATTATATTATGACAGACCAGCTAGATATACTGTCTCTATTATATTATGACAGACCAGCTAGATCTACTGTCTCTATTATATTATGACAGACCAGCTAGATCTACTGTCTCTATTATATTATGACAGAACAGCTAGATCTACTGTGTCTATTATATTATGACAGACCAGCTAGATCTACTGTCTCTATTATAAAATGACAGACCAGGTAGATATACTGTCTCTATTATATTATGACAGACCAGGTAGATATACTGTCTCTATTATATTATGACAGACCAGCTAGATCTACTGTCTCTATTATATTATGACAGACCAGCTAGATCTACTGTCTCTATTATATTATGACAGACCAGCTAGATCTACTGTCTCTATTATATTATGACAGACCAGCTAGATCTACTGTCTCTGTTATATTATGACAGACCATCTAGATCTACTGTCACTATTATATTATGACAGACCAGCTAGATCTACTGTCTCTATTATATTATGACAGACCAGCTAGATCTACTGTCTCTATTATATTATGACAGACCATCTAGATCTACTGTCACTATTATATTATGACAGACCAGCTAGATCTACTGTGTCTATTATATTATGACAGACCAGCTAGATCTACTGTCTCTATTATATTATGACAGACCAGCTAGATCTACTGTCTCTATTATATTATGACAGACCAGCTAGATCTACTGTCTCTATTATATTATGACAGACCAGCTAGATCTACTGTCTCTATTATATTATGACAGACCAGCTAGATCTACTGTCTCTATTATATTATGACAGAGCAGGTAGATATACTGTCTCTATTATATTATGACAGAACAGCTAGATCTACTGTGTCTATTATATTATGACAGACCAGCTAGATCTACTGTCTCTATTATAAAATGACAGACCAGGTAGATACTGTCTCTATTATATTATGACAGACCAGCTAGATCTACTGTCTCTATTGTATTATGACAGACCAGCTAGATCTACTGTCTCTATTATAAAATGACAGACCAGGTAGATAAACTGTCTCTATTATATTATGACAGACCAGCTAGATACTGTCTCTATTATATTATGACAGACCAGCTAGATCTACTGTCACTATTATATTATGACAGACCAGCTAGATCTACTGTCTCTATTATATTATGACAGACCAGCTAGATCTACTGTCTCTATTATATTATGACAGACCAGCTAGATCTACTGTCACTATTATATTATGACAGACCAGCTAGATCTACTGTCTCTATTATATTATGACAGACCAGCCAGGATCTACTGTCTCTATTATATTATGACAGACCAGCTAGATCTACTGTCTCTATTATATTATGACAGACCAGCTAGATCTACTGTCACTATTATATTATGACAGACCAGCTAGATCTACTGTCTCTATTATATTATGACAGACCAGCTAGATCTACTGTCTCTGTTATATTATGCCAGACCATCTAGATCTACTGTCACTATTATATTATGACAGACCAGCTAGATCTACTGTCTCTATTATATTATGACAGACCAGCTAGATCTACTGTCTCTATTATATTATGACAGACCAGCTAGATCTACTGTCACTATTATATTATGACAGACCAGCTAGATCTACTGTGTCTATTATATTATGACAGACCAGCTAGATCTACTGTCTCTATTATATTATGACAGACCAGCTAGATCTACTGTCACTATTATATTATGACAGACCAGCTAGATCTACTGTCTCTATTATATTATGACAGACCAGCTAGATCTACTGTCTCTATTATATTATGACAGACCAGCTAGATCTACTGTCTCTATTATATTATGACAGAGCAGGTAGATATACTGTCTCTATTATATTATGACAGAACAGCTAGATCTACTGTGTCTATTATATTATGACAGACCAGCTAGATCTACTGTCTCTATTATAAAATGACAGACCAGGTAGATATACTGTCTCTATTATATTATGACAGACCAGCTAGATCTACTGTCTCTATTGTATTATGACAGACCAGCTAGATCTACTGTCTCTATTATAAAATGACAGACCAGGTAGATATACTGTCTCTATTATATTATGACAGACCAGCTAGATCTACTGTCTCTATTATATTATGACAGACCAGCTAGATCTACTGTCTCTATTATATTATGACAGAGCAGGTAGATATACTGTCTCTATTATATTATGACAGAACAGCTAGATCTACTGTGTCTATTATATTATGACAGACCAGCTAGATCTACTGTCTCTATTATATTATGACAGACCAGCTAGATCTACTGTCTCTATTATATTATGACAGACCAGCTAGATCTACTGTCTCTATTATATTATGACAGACCAGCTAGATCTACTGTCTCTATTATAAAATGACAGACCAGGTAGATAAACTGTCTCTATTATATTATGACAGACCAGGTAGATATACTGTCTCTATTATATTATGACAGACCAGCTAGATCTACTGTCTCTATTATATTATGACAGACCAGCTAGATCTACTGTCTCTATTATATTATGACAGACCAGCTAGATCTACTGTCTCTATTATATTATGACAGACCAGCTAGATCTACTGTCTCTATTATATTATGACAGACCAGCTAGATCTACTGTGTCTATTATATTATGACAGACCAGCTAGATCTACTGTCTCTATTATATTATGACAGACCAGGTAGATCTACTGTCTCTATTATATTATGACAGACCAGCTAGATCTACTGTCTCTATTATATTATGACAGACCAGCTAGATCTACTGTCTCTATTATATTATGACAGACCAGCTAGATCTACTGTCTCTATTATATTATGACAGAGCAGGTAGATATACTGTCTCTATTATATTATGACAGACCAGCTAGATCTACTGTGTCTATTATATTATGACAGACCAGCTAGATCTACTGTCTCTATTATATTATGACAGACCAGCTAGATCTACTGTCTCTATTATATTATGACAGACCATCTAGATCTACTGTCACTATTATATTATGACAGACCAGCTAGATATACTGTCTCTATTATATTATGACAGACCAGCTAGATCTACTGTCACTATTATATTATGACAGACCAGCTAGATCTACTGTCTCTATTATATTATGACAGACCAGCTAGATCTACTGTCTCTATTATATTATGACAGACCAGCTAGATCTACTGTCTCTATTATATTATGACAGACCAGCTAGATCTACTGTCTCTATTATATTATGACAGACCAGGTAGATCTACTGTCTCTATTATATTATGACAGACCAGCTAGATCTACTGTCTCTATTATATTATGACAGACCAGCTAGATCTACTGTCTCTATTATATTATGACAGACCAGCTAGATCTACTGTCTCTATTATATTATGACAGACCAGCTAGATCTACTGTCTCTATTATATTATGACAGACCAGCTAGATCTACTGTCTCTATTATATTATGACAGAGCAGGTAGATATACTGTCTCTATTATATTATGACAGACCAGCTAGATCTACTGTCTCTATTATATTATGACAGACCAGCTGGATCTACTGTCTGTTATATTATGACAGACCAGCTAGATCTACTGTCTCTATTATATTATGACAGACCAGCTAGATCTACTGTCTCTATTATAAAATGACAGACCAGGTAGATCTACTGTCTCTATTATATTATGACAGACCAGGTAGATCTACTGTCTCTATTATATTATGACAGACCAGCTAGATCTACTGTCTCTATTATATTATGACAGACCAGGTAGATCTACTGTCTCTATTATATTATGACAGACCAGCTAGATCTACTGTCTCTATTATAAAATGACAGACCAGCTAGATCTACTGTCTCTATTATATTATGACAGACCAGCTAGATAAACTGTCTCTATTATAAAATGACAGACCAGGTAGATATACTGTCTCTATTATATTATGACAGACCAGCTAGATCTACTGTCTCTATTATATTATGACAGACCAGCTAGATCTACTGTCTCTATTATATTATGACAGACCAGTCTAGATCTACTGTCTCTATTATGTTATGACAGACCAGCTAGATCTACTGTCTCTATTATATTATGACAGACCAGCTAGATCTACTGTCTCTATTATAAAATGACAGACCAGCTAGATCTACTGTCTCTATTATATTATGACAGACCAGGTAGATATACTGTCTCTATTATATTATGACAGACCAGCTAGATCTACTGTCTATTATATTTGACAGACCATGACAGACCAGCTAGATCTACTGTCACTATTATATTATGACAGACCAGCTAGATCTACTGTCTCTATTATATTATGACAGACCAGCTAGATCTACTGTCACTATTATATTATGACAGACCATCTAGATCTACTGTCTCTATTATATTATGACAGACCAGGTAGATATACTGTCTCTATTATATTATGACAGACCAGCTAGATCTACTGTCTCTATTATATTATGACAGACCAGCTAGATCTACTGTCTCTATTATATTATGACAGACCAGCTAGATCTACTGTCACTATTATATTATGACAGACCAGCTAGATCTACTGTCTCTATTATATTATGACAGACCAGCTAGATCTACTGTCTCTATTATATTATGACAGAGCAGGTAGATATACTGTCTCTATTATATTATGACAGACCAGCTAGATCTACTGTCTCTATTATATTATGACAGACCAGCTAGATCTACTGTCTCTATTATATTATGACAGACCAGCTAGATCTACTGTCTCTATTATATTATGACAGACCAGCTAGATCTACTGTCTCTATTATATTATGACAGACCAGCTAGATCTACTGTCTCTATTATATTATGACAGACCAGCTAGATCTACTGTCTCTATTATATTATGACAGACCAGCTAGATCTACTGTCTCTATTATATTATGACAGACCAGCTAGATCTACTGTCTCTATTATATTATGACAGACCAGCTAGATCTACTGTCTCTATTATATTATGACAGACCAGCTAGATCTACTGTCTCTATTATATTATGACAGACCAGCTAGATCTACTGTCTCTATTATATTATGACAGACCAGCTAGATCTACTGTCTCTATTATATTATGACAGACCAGCTAGATCTACTGTCTCTATTATATTATGACAGACCAGCTAGATCTACTGTCTCTATTATATTATGACAGACCAGCTAGATCTACTGTCTCTATTATATTATGACAGACCAGCTAGATCTACTGTCTCTATTATATTATGACAGACCAGCTAGATCTACTGTCTCTATTATATTATGACAGACCAGCTAGATCTACTGTCTCTATTATATTATGACAGACCAGCTAGATCTACTGTCTCTATTATATTATGACAGACCAGCTAGATCTACTGTCTCTATTATATTATGACAGACCAGCTAGATCTACTGTCTCTATTATATTATGACAGACCAGCTAGATCTACTGTCTCTATTATATTATGACAGACCAGCTAGATCTACTGTCTCTATTATATTATGACAGACCATCTAGATCTACTGTCACTATTATATTATGACAGACCAGCTAGATCTACTGTCTCTATTATATTATGACAGACCAGCTAGATCTACTGTCTCTATTATATTATGACAGACCAGCTAGATCTACTGTCTCTATTATATTATGACAGACCAGCTAGATCTACTGTCTCTATTATATTATGACAGACCAGCTAGATCTACTGTCTCTATTATATTATGACAGACCAGCTAGATCTACTGTCTCTATTATATTATGACAGACCAGCTAGATCTACTGTCTCTATTATATTATGACAGACCAGCTAGATCTACTGTCTCTATTATATTATGACAGACCAGCTAGATCTACTGTCTCTATTATATTATGACAGACCAGCTAGATCTACTGTCTCTATTATATTATGACAGACCAGCTAGATCTACTGTCTCTATTATATTATGACAGACCAGCTAGATCTACTGTCTCTATTATATTATGACAGACCAGCTAGATCTACTGTCTCTATTATATTATGACAGACCAGCTAGATCTACTGTCTCTATTATATTATGACAGACCAGCTAGATCTACTGTCTCTATTATATTATGACAGACCAGCTAGATCTACTGTCTCTATTATATTATGACAGACCAGCTAGATCTACTGTCTCTATTATATTATGACAGACCAGCTAGATCTACTGTCTCTATTATATTATGACAGACCAGCTAGATCTACTGTCTCTATTATATTATGACAGACCAGCTAGATCTACTGTCTCTATTATATTATGACAGACCAGCTAGATCTACTGTCTCTATTATATTATGACAGACCAGCTAGATCTACTGTCTCTATTATATTATGACAGACCAGCTAGATCTACTGTCTCTATTATATTATGACAGACCAGCTAGATCTACTGTCTCTATTATATTATGACAGACCAGCTAGATCTACTGTCTCTATTATATTATGACAGACCAGCTAGATCTACTGTCTCTATTATATTATGACAGACCAGCTAGATCTACTGTCTCTATTATATTATGACAGACCAGCTAGATCTACTGTCTCTATTATATTATGACAGACCAGCTAGATCTACTGTCTCTATTATATTATGACAGACCAGCTAGATCTACTGTCTCTATTATATTATGACAGACCAGCTAGATCTACTGTCTCTATTATATTATGACAGACCAGCTAGATCTACTGTCTCTATTATATTATGACAGACCAGCTAGATCTACTGTCTCTATTATATTATGACAGACCAGCTAGATCTACTGTCTCTATTATATTATGACAGACCAGCTAGATCTACTGTCTCTATTATATTATGACAGACCAGCTAGATCTACTGTCTCTATTATATTATGACAGACCAGCTAGATCTACTGTCTCTATTATATTATGACAGACCAGCTAGATCTACTGTCTCTATTATATTATGACAGACCAGCTAGATCTACTGTCTCTATTATATTATGACAGACCAGCTAGATCTACTGTCTCTATTATATTATGACAGACCAGCTAGATCTACTGTCTCTATTATATTATGACAGACCAGCTAGATCTACTGTCTCTATTATATTATGACAGACCAGCTAGATCTACTGTCTCTATTATATTATGACAGACCAGCTAGATCTACTGTCTCTATTATATTATGACAGACCAGCTAGATCTACTGTCTCTATTATATTATGACAGACCAGCTAGATCTACTGTCTCTATTATATTATGACAGACCAGCTAGATCTACTGTCTCTATTATATTATGACAGACCAGCTAGATCTACTGTCTCTATTATATTATGACAGACCAGCTAGATCTACTGTCTCTATTATATTATGACAGACCAGCTAGATCTACTGTCTCTATTATATTATGACAGACCAGCTAGATCTACTGTCTCTATTATATTATGACAGACCAGCTAGATCTACTGTCTCTATTATATTATGACAGACCAGCTAGATCTACTGTCACTATTATATTATGACAGACCAGCTAGATCTACTGTCTCTATTATATTATGACAGACCAGCTAGATCTACTGTCTCTATTATATTATGACAGACCAGCTAGATCTACTGTCTCTATTATATTATGACAGACCAGCTAGATCTACTGTCTCTATTATATTATGACAGACCAGCTAGATCTACTGTCTCTATTATATTATGACAGACCAGCTAGATCTACTGTCTCTATTATATTATGACAGACCAGCTAGATCTACTGTCTCTATTATATTATGACAGACCAGCTAGATCTACTGTCACTATTATATTATGACAGACCAGCTAGATCTACTGTCTCTATTATATTATGACAGACCAGCTAGATCTACTGTCTCTATTATATTATGACAGACCAGCTAGATCTACTGTCTCTATTATATTATGACAGACCAGCTAGATCTACTGTCTCTATTATATTATGACAGACCAGCTAGATCTACTGTCTCTATTATATTATGACAGACCAGCTAGATCTACTGTCTCTATTATATTATGACAGACCAGCTAGATCTACTGTCTCTATTATATTATGACAGACCAGCTAGATCTACTGTCTCTATTATATTATGACAGACCAGCTAGATCTACTGTCTCTATTATATTATGACAGACCAGCTAGATCTACTGTCTCTATTATATTATGACAGACCAGCTAGATCTACTGTCTCTATTATATTATGACAGACCAGCTAGATCTACTGTCTCTATTATATTATGACAGACCAGCTAGATCTACTGTCTCTATTATATTATGACAGACCAGCTAGATCTACTGTCTCTATTATATTATGACAGACCAGCTAGATCTACTGTCTCTATTATATTATGACAGACCAGCTAGATCTACTGTCTCTATTATATTATGACAGACCAGCTAGATCTACTGTCTCTATTATATTATGACAGACCAGCTAGATCTACTGTCTCTATTATATTATGACAGACCAGCTAGATCTACTGTCTCTATTATATTATGACAGACCAGCTAGATCTACTGTCTCTATTATATTATGACAGACCAGCTAGATCTACTGTCTCTATTATATTATGACAGACCAGCTAGATCTACTGTCTCTATTATATTATGACAGACCAGCTAGATCTACTGTCATCTATTATATTATGACAGACCAGCTAGATCTACTGTCTCTATTATATTATGACAGACCAGCTAGATCTACTGTCTCTATTATATTATGACAGACCAGCTAGATCTACTGTCACTATTATATTATGACAGACCAGCTAGATCTACTGTCTCTATTATATTATGACAGACCAGCTAGATCTACTGTCTCTATTATATTATGACAGACCAGCTAGATCTACTGTCTCTATTATATTATGACAGACCAGCTAGATCTACTGTCTCTATTATATTATGACAGACCAGCTAGATCTACTGTCTCTATTATATTATGACAGACCAGCTAGATCTACTGTCTCTATTATATTATGACAGACCAGCTAGATCTACTGTCTCTATTATATTATGACAGACCAGCTAGATCTACTGTCTCTATTATATTATGACAGACCAGCTAGATCTACTGTCTCTATTATATTATGACAGACCAGCTAGATCTACTGTCTCTATTATATTATGACAGACCAGCTAGATCTACTGTCTCTATTATATTATGACAGACCAGCTAGATCTACTGTCTCTATTATATTATGACAGACCAGCTAGATCTACTGTCTCTATTATATTATGACAGACCAGCTAGATCTACTGTCTCTATTATATTATGACAGACCAGCTAGATCTACTGTCTCTATTATATTATGACAGACCAGCTAGATCTACTGTCTCTATTATATTATGACAGACCAGCTAGATCTACTGTCTCTATTATATTATGACAGACCAGCTAGATCTACTGTCTCTATTATATTATGACAGACCAGCTAGATCTACTGTCTCTATTATATTATGACAGACCAGCTAGATCTACTGTCTCTATTATATTATGACAGACCAGCTAGATCTACTGTCTCTATTATATTATGACAGACCAGCTAGATCTACTGTCTCTATTATATTATGACAGACCAGCTAGATCTACTGTCTCTATTATATTATGACAGACCAGCTAGATCTACTGTCTCTATTATATTATGACAGACCAGCTAGATCTACTGTCTCTATTATATTATGACAGACCAGCTAGATCTACTGTCTCTATTATATTATGACAGACCAGCTAGATCTACTGTCTCTATTATATTATGACAGACCAGCTAGATCTACTGTCTCTATTATATTATGACAGACCAGCTAGATCTACTGTCTCTATTATATTATGACAGACCAGCTAGATCTACTGTCTCTATTATATTATGACAGACCAGCTAGATCTACTGTCTCTATTATATTATGACAGACCAGCTAGATCTACTGTCTCTATTATATTATGACAGACCAGCTAGATCTACTGTCTCTATTATATTATGACAGACCAGCTAGATCTACTGTCTCTATTATATTATGACAGACCAGCTAGATCTACTGTCTCTATTATATTATGACAGACCAGCTAGATCTACTGTCTCTATTATATTATGACAGACCAGCTAGATCTACTGTCTCTATTATATTATGACAGACCAGCTAGATCTACTGTCTCTATTATATTATGACAGACCAGCTAGATCTACTGTCTCTATTATATTATGACAGACCAGCTAGATCTACTGTCACTATTATATTATGACAGACCAGCTAGATCTACTGTCTCTATTATATTATGACAGACCAGCTAGATCTACTGTCTCTATTATATTATGACAGACCAGCTAGATCTACTGTCACTATTATATTATGACAGACCAGCTAGATCTACTGTCTCTATTATATTATGACAGACCAGCTAGATCTACTGTCTCTATTATATTATGACAGACCAGCTAGATCTACTGTCTCTATTATATTATGACAGACCAGCTAGATCTACTGTCTCTATTATATTATGACAGACCAGCTAGATCTACTGTCTCTATTATATTATGACAGACCAGCTAGATCTACTGTCTCTATTATATTATGACAGACCAGCTAGATCTACTGTCTCTATTATATTATGACAGACCAGCTAGATCTACTGTCTCTATTATA
Source organism: Oncorhynchus keta (assembly GCF_023373465.1). NCBI lineage: Eukaryota > Metazoa > Chordata > Actinopteri > Salmoniformes > Salmonidae > Oncorhynchus > Oncorhynchus keta. The sequence continues at coordinate 25,567 of NW_026290349.1, forward strand.
TTATGACAGACCAGCTAGATCTACTGTCTCTATTATATTATGACAGACCAGCTAGATCTACTGTCTCTATTATATTATGACAGACCAGCTAGATCTACTGTCTCTATTATATTATGACAGACCATCTAGATCTACTGTCACTATTATATTATGACAGACCAGCTAGATCTACTGTCTCTATTATATTATGACAGACCAGCTAGATCTACTGTCTCTATTATATTATGACAGACCATCGAGATCTACTGTCACTATTATATTATGACAGACCAGCAAGATCTACTGTGTCTATTATATTATGACAGACCAGCTAGATTCATTGTCTCTATTATATTATGACAGACCAGCTAGATCACTGTCACTATTATATTATGACAGACCAGCTAGATCTACTGTCTTTATTATATTATGACAGACCAGCCAGATCTACTGTCACTATTATATTATGACAGACCAGCTAGGATCTACTGTGTCTATTATATTATGACAGACCAGCTAGATCTACTGTCTCTATTATATTATGACAGACCAGCTAGATCTACTGTCTCTATTATATTATGACAGACCAGCTAGATCTACTGTCTCTATTATATTATGACAGACCAGCTAGATCTACTGTCTCTATTATATTACAGACCAGCTAGATCTACTGTCTCTATTATATTATGACAGACCATCTAGATCTACTGTCACTATTATATTATGACAGACCAGCCAGATCTACTGTCTCTATTATATTTACAGACCAGCCAGGATCTACTGTCTCTATTATATTATGACAGACCAGCTAGATCTACTGTCACTATTTGTTATGACAGACCAGCTAGATCTACTGTGTCTATTATATTGGCGACAGACCAGCTAGATCTACTGTCTCTATTATATTATGACAGACCAGCCAGATCTACTGTCACTATTATATTATGACAGACCAGCTAGATCTACTGTCTCTATTATATTATGACAGACCAGCTAGATCACTGTTCTATTATATTATGACAGACCACCTGAGATCTACTGTCCCTATTATATTATGACAGACCAGCAAGATCTACTGTGTTCTATTATGCATATGACAGACCAGCTAGATCTACTGTCACTATTATATGACAGACCAGCTAGATCTACTGTCACTATTATATTATGACAGACCGGGGGCTAGATCTACTGTCTCTATTATATTATGACAGACCAGCTAGATCTACTGTCTCTATTATATTATGACAGACCAGCCAGATCTACTGTCTCTATTATATTATGACAGAGCAGGTAGATATACTGTCACTATTATATTATGACAGACCAGCCTAGATCTACTGTCTCTATTATATTATGACAGACCAGGTAGATATACTGTCTCTATTATAAAATGACAGACCAGGTAGATATACTGTCTCTATTATATTATGACAGACCAGCTAGATCTACTGTCTCTATTGTATTATGACAGACCAGCTAGATCTACTGTCTCTATTATAAAATGACAGACCAGGTATTATACAGACCTGCTAGATCTACTGTCTCTATTATATTATGACAGACCAGCTAGATCTACTGTCTCTATTATATTATGACAGACCAGCTAGATATACTGTCTCTATTATATTATGACAGAACAGCTAGATCTACTGTCACTATTATATTACACAGACCAGCAAGATCTACTGTGTCTATTATAAAATGACAGACCAGCTAGATATACTGTCCCTATTATATTATGACAGACCAGCTAGATCTACTGTCTCTATTATATTATGAAAGACCAGCTAGATCTACTGTCTCTATTATATTATGACAGACCAGGTAGATATACTGTCTCTATTATATTATGACAGACCAGCTAGATCTACTGTCTCTATTATATTATGACAGACCAGCTAGATCTACTGTCTCTATTATATTAGTGACAGACCAGCTAGATCTACTGTCTCTATTATATTATGACAGACCAGCTGATCTACTGTCTCTATTATATTATGACAGACCATCTAGATCTACTGTCACTATTATATTATGACAGACCAGCTAGATCTACTGTCTCTATTATATTATGACAGACCAGCTAGATCTACTGTCTCTATTATATTATGACAGACCATCTAGATCTACTGTCACTATTATATTATGACAGACCAGCTAGATCTACTGTCTCTATTATATTATGACAGACCAGCGAGATCTACTGTCTCTATTATATTATGACAGACCAGCTAGATCTACTGTCACTATTATATTATGACAGACCAGCTAGATCTACTGTCTCTATTATATTATGACAGACCAGCTAGATCTACTGTCACTATATATTATGACAGACCAACTAGATCTACTGTCACTATTATATTATGACAGAGCAGGTAGATATACTGTCTCTATTATATTATGACAGAACAGCGAGATCTACTGTCACTATTATATTATGACAGACCAGCTAGATCTACTGTCTCTATTATAAAATGACAGACCAGCTAGATATACTGTCTCTATTATATTATGACAGACCAGCTAGATCTACTGTCTCTATTATATTATGACAGACCAGCTAGATCTACTGTCTGACAGACCTATTATATTATGACAGACCAGAGATCTACTGTCTCTATTATATTATGACAGACCAGCTAGATCTACTGTCTCTATTATATTATGAAAGAGCAGGTAGATATACTGTCACTATTATATTATGACAGACCAGCTAGATCTACTGTCTCATTATATTATGACAGACCAGCTAGATCTACTGTCTCTATTATAAAATGACAGACCAGCTAGATATACTGTCTCTATTGTATTATGACAGACCAGCTAGATCTACTGTCTCTATTATATTATGACAGACCAGCTAGATCTACTGTCTCTATTATATTATGACAGACCATCTAGATATACTGTCACTATTATATTATGACAGACCAGCTAGATCTACTGTCTCTATTATATTATGACAGACCAGCTAGATCTACTGTCTCTATTATATTATGACAGAACAGCTAGATCTACTGTCACTATTTATTATGACAGACCAGCAGATCTACTGTCTCTATTATATTATGACAGACCAGCTAGATCTACTGTCTCTATTATATTATGACAGACCAGCTAGATCTACTGTCACTATTATATTATGACAGACCAGCTAGATCTACTGTCTCTATTATATTATGACAGACCAGCTAGATCTACTGTCTCTATTATATTATGACAGACCAGGTAGATCTACTGTCTCTATTATATTATGACAGACCAGCTAGATCTACTGTCTCTATTATATTATGACAGACCAGCTAGATCTACTGTCTCTATTATAAAAATGACAGACCAGGTAGATCTACTGTCTCTATTATATTATGACAGACCAGCTAGATCTACTGTCTCTATTATATTATGACAGAGCAGGTAGATATACTGTCTCTATTATATTATGACAGACCAGCTAGATCTACTGTCTCTATTATAAAATGACAGACCAGGTAGATATACTGTCTCTATTATATTATGACAGACCAGCTAGATCTACTGTCTCTATTGTATTATGACAGACCAGCTAGATCTACTGTCTCTATTATATTATGACAGACCAGCTAGATCTACTGTCTCTATTATATTATGACAGACCATCTAGATCTACTGTCACTATTATATTATGACAGACCAGCTAGATCTACTGTCTCTATTATATTATGACAGACCAGCTAGATCTACTGTCTCTATTATATTATGACAGACCATCGAGATCTACTGTCACTATTATATTATGACAGACCAGCAAGATCTACTGTGTCTATTATATTATGACAGACCAGCTAGATCTACTGTCTCTATTATATTATGACAGACCAGCTAGATCTACTGTCACTATTATATTATGACAGACCAGCTAGATCTACTGTCTCTATTATATTATGACAGACCAGCTAGATCTACTGTCTCTATTATATTATGACAGACCAGGTAGATCTACTGTGTCTATTATATTATGACAGACCAGCTAGATCTACTGTCTCTATTATATTATGACAGACCAGCTAGATCTACTGTCTCTATTATATTATGACAGACCAGCTAGATCTACTGTCTCTATTATATTATGACAGACCAGCTAGATCTACTGTCTCTATTATATTATGACAGACCAGCTAGATCTACTGTCTCTATTATATTATGACAGACCAGCTAGATCTACTGTCTCTATTATATTATGACAGACCAGCTAGATCTACTGTCTCTATTATATTATGACAGACCAGCTAGATCTACTGTCTCTATTATATTATGACAGACCAGCTAGATCTACTGTCTCTATTATATTATGACAGATCAGCTAGATCTACTGTCTCTATTATATTATGACAGACCAGCTAGATCTACTGTCTCTATTATATTATGACAGACCAGCTAGATCTACTGTCTCTATTATATTATGACAGACCAGCTAGATCTACTGTCTCTATTATATTATGACAGACCAGCTAGATCTACTGTCTCTATTATATTATGACAGACCAGCTAGATCTACTGTCTCTATTATATTATGACAGACCAGCTAGATCTACTGTCTCTATTATATTATGACAGACCAGCTAGATCTACTGTCTCTATTATATTATGACAGACCATCTAGATCTACTGTCACTATTATATTATGACAGACCAGCTAGATCTACTGTCTCTATTATATTATGACAGACCAGCTAGATCTACTGTCTCTATTATATTATGACAGACCAGCTAGATCTACTGTCACTATTATATTATGACAGACCAGCTAGATCTACTGTCTCTATTATATTATGACAGACCAGCTAGATCTACTGTCTCTATTATATTATGACAGACCAGCTAGATCTACTGTCTCTATTATATTATGACAGACCAGCTAGATCTACTGTCTCTATTATATTATGACAGACCAGCTAGATCTACTGTCTCTATTATATTATGACAGACCAGCAAGATCTACTGTCTCTATTATATTATGACAGACCAGCTAGATCTACTGTCTCTATTATATTATGACAGACCAGCTAGATCTACTGTCTCTATTATATTATGACAGACCAGCTAGATCTACTGTCTCTATTATATTATGACAGACCAGCTAGATCTACTGTCTCTATTATATTATGACAGACCAGCTAGATCTACTGTCTCTATTATATTATGACAGACCAGCTAGATCTACTGTCTCTATTATATTATGACAGACCAGCTAGATCTACTGTCTCTATTATATTATGACAGACCAGCTAGATCTACTGTCTCTATTATATTATGACAGACCAGCTAGATCTACTGTCTCTATTATATTATGACAGACCAGCTAGATCTACTGTCTCTATTATATTATGACAGACCAGCTAGATCTACTGTCTCTATTATATTATGACAGACCATCTAGATCTACTGTCACTATTATATTATGACAGACCAGCTAGATCTACTGTCTCTATTATATTATGACAGACCAGCTAGATCTACTGTCTCTATTATATTATGACAGACCAGCTAGATCTACTGTCACTATTATATTATGACAGACCAGCTAGATCTACTGTCTCTATTATATTATGACAGACCAGCTAGATCTACTGTCTCTATTATATTATGACAGACCAGCTAGATCTACTGTCACTATTATATTATGACAGACCAGCTAGATCTACTGTCTCTATTATATTATGACAGACCAGCTAGATCTACTGTCTCTATTATATTATGACAGACCAGCTAGATCTACTGTCTCTATTATATTATGACAGACCAGCTAGATCTACTGTCTCTATTATATTATGACAGACCAGCTAGATCTACTGTCTCTATTATATTATGACAGACCAGCTAGATCTACTGTCTCTATTATATTATGACAGACCAGGTAGATCTACTGTCTCTATTATATTATGACAGACCAGCTAGATCTACTGTCTCTATTATATTATGACAGACCAGCTAGATCTACTGTCTCTATTATATTATGACAGACCAGCTAGATCTACTGTCTCTATTATATTATGACAGACCAGCTAGATCTACTGTCTCTATTATATTATGACAGACCAGCTAGATCTACTGTCTCTATTATATTATGACAGACCAGCTAGATCTACTGTCACTATTATATTATGACAGACCAGCTAGATCTACTGTCTCTATTATATTATGACAGACCAGCTAGATCTACTGTCTCTATTATATTATGACAGACCAGCTAGATCTACTGTCTCTATTATATTATGACAGACCAGCTAGATCTACTGTCTCTATTATATTATGACAGACCAGCTAGATCTACTGTCTCTATTATATTATGACAGACCAGCTAGATCTACTGTCTCTATTATATTATGACAGACCAGCTAGATCTACTGTCTCTATTATATTATGACAGACCAGCTAGATCTACTGTCTCTATTATATTATGACAGACCAGCTAGATCTACTGTCTCTATTATATTATGACAGACCAGCTAGATCTACTGTCTCTATTATATTATGACAGACCAGCTAGATCTACTGTCTCTATTATATTATGACAGACCAGCTAGATCTACTGTCTCTATTATATTATGACAGACCAGCTAGATCTACTGTCACTATTATATTATGACAGACCAGCTAGATCTACTGTCTCTATTATATTATGACAGACCAGGTAGATATACTGTCTCTATTATATTATGACAGACCAGCTAGATCTACTGTCTCTATTATATTATGACAGACCAGCTAGATCTACTGTCTCTATTATATTATGACAGACCAGCTAGATCTACTGTCTCTATTATATTATGACAGACCAGCTAGATCTACTGTCTCTATTATATTATGACAGACCAGCTAGATCTACTGTCTCTATTATATTATGACAGACCAGCTAGATCTACTGTCTCTATTATATTATGACAGACCAGCTAGATCTACTGTCTCTATTATATTATGACAGACCAGCTAGATCTACTGTCTCTATTATATTATGACAGACCAGCTAGATCTACTGTCTCTATTATATTATGACAGACCAGCTAGATCTACTGTCTCTATTATATTATGACAGACCAGCTAGATCTACTGTGTCTATTATATTATGACAGACCAGCTAGATCTACTGTCTCTATTATATTATGACAGACCAGGTAGATATACTGTCTCTATTATATTATGACAGACCAGCTAGATCTACTGTCTCTATTATATTATGACAGACCAGCTAGATCTACTGTCTCTATTATATTATGACAGACCATCTAGATCTACTGTCACTATTATATTATGACAGACCAGCTAGATCTACTGTCTCTATTATATTATGACAGACCAGCTAGATCTACTGTCTCTATTATATTATGACAGACCATCGAGATCTACTGTCACTATTATATTATGACAGACCAGCAAGATCTACTGTGTCTATTATATTATGACAGACCAGCTAGATCTACTGTCTCTATTATATTATGACAGACCAGCTAGATCTACTGTCACTATTATATTATGACAGACCAGCTAGATCTACTGTCTCTATTATATTATGACAGACCAGCTAGATCTACTGTCTCTATTATATTATGACAGACCAGCTAGATCTACTGTCTCTATTATATTATGACAGAGCAGGTAGATATACTGTCACTATTATATTATGACAGACCAGCTAGATCTACTGTCTCTATTATATTATGACAGACCAGCTAGATCTACTGTCTCTATTATATTATGACAGACCAGCTAGATCTACTGTCTCTATTGTATTATGACAGACCAGCTAGATCTACTGTCTCTATTATATTATGACAGACCAGCTAGATCTACTGTCTCTATTATATTATGACAGACCAGCTAGATCTACTGTGTCTATTATATTATGACAGACCAGCTAGATCTACTGTCTCTATTATATTATGACAGACCAGCTAGATCTACTGTCTCTATTATATTATGACAGACCATCTAGATCTACTGTGTCTATTATATTATGACAGACCAGCTAGATCTACTGTCTCTATTATATTATGACAGACCATCTAGATCTACTGTCTCTATTATATTATGACAGACCAGCTAGATCTACTGTCACTGTTATATTATGACAGACCAGCTAGATCTACTGTCTCTATTATAAAATGACAGACCAGGTAGATCTACTGTCTCTATTATATTATGACAGACCAGCTAGATCTACTGTCTCTATTATATTATGACAGACCATCTAGATCTACTGTCTCTATTATATTATGACAGACCAGCTAGATCTACTGTCTCTATTATATTATGACAGACCAGCTAGATCTACCGTCTCTATTATATTATGACAGACCAGCTAGATCTACTGTCTCTATTATATTATGACAGACCATCGAGATCTACTGTCTCTATTATATTATGACAGACCAGCAAGATCTACTGTCTCTATTATATTATGACAGACCAGCTAGATCTACTGTCTCTATTATATTATGACAGACCAGCTAGATCTACTGTCACTATTATATTATGACAGACCAGCTAGATCTACTGTCTCTATTATATTATGACAGACCAGCCAGATCTACTGTCTCTATTATAATATGACAGACCAGGTAGATCTACTGTCTCTATTATATTATGACAGACCAGCTAGATCTACTGTCTCTATTATATTATGACAGACCAGCTAGATCTACTGTCTCTATTATAAAATGACAGACCAGGTAGATCTACTGTCTCTATTATATTATGACAGACCAGCTAGATCTACTGTCTCTATTGTATTATGACAGACCAGCTAGATCTACTGTCTCTATTATATTATGACAGACCAGCTAGATCTACTGTCTCTATTATATTATGACAGACCAGCTAGATCTACTGTCTCTATTATATTATGACAGACCAGGTAGATCTACTGTCTCAGTGTCTCTATTATATTATGACAGACCAGCTAGATCTACTGTCTCTATTATATTATGACAGACCAGCTAGATCTACTGTCTCTATTATATTATGACAGACCAGCTAGATCTACTGTCTCTATTATATTATGACAGACCAGCTAGATCTACTGTCTCTATTATATTATGACAGACCAGCTAGATCTACTGTCTTTATTATATTATGACAGACCATCTAGATCTACTGTCACTATTATATTATGACAGACCAGCTAGATCTACTGTGTCTATTATATTATGACAGACCAGCTAGATCTACTGTCTCTATTATATTATGACAGACCAGCTAGATCTACTGTCTCTATTATATTATGACAGACCAGCTAGATCTACTGTGTCTATTATATTATGACAGACCAGCTAGATCTACTGTCTCTATTATATTATGACAGACCAGCTAGATCTACTGTCTCTATTATATTATGACAGACCATCGAGATCTACTGTCTCTATTATATTATGACAGACCAGCTAGATCTACTGTCTCTATTATATTATGACAGACCAGCTAGATCTACTGTGTCTATTATATTATGACAGACCAGCTAGATCTACTGTCTCTATTATATTATGACAGACCAGCTAGATCTACTGTCTCTATTATATTATGACAGACCAGCGAGATCTACTGTCTCTATTATATTATGACAGACCAGCTAGATCTACTGTCTCTATTATATTATGACAGACCAGCTAGATCTACTGTCTCTATTATATTATGACAGACCAGCTAGATCTACTGTCTCTATTATATTATGACAGACCAGCTAGATCTACTGTCTCTATTATATTATGACAGACCATCTAGATCTACTGTCTCTGTTATATTATGACAGACCAGCTAGATCTACTGTCTCTATTATATTATGACAGACCATCTAGATCTACTGTCACTATTATATTATGACAGACCAGCTAGATCTACTGTCTCTATTATATTATGACAGACCAGCTAGATCTACTGTCTTTATTATATTATGACAGACCATCTAGATCTACTGTCACTATTATATTATGACAGACCAGCTAGATCTACTGTGTCTATTATATTATGACAGACCAGCTAGATCTACTGTCTCTATTATATTATGACAGACCAGCTAGATCTACTGTCTCTATTATATTATGACAGACCAGCTAGATCTACTGTCTCTATTATATTATGACAGACCAGCTAGATCTACTGTCTCTATTATATTATGACAGACCAGCTAGATCTACTGTCTCTATTATATTATGACAGACCATCTAGATCTACTGTCACTATTATATTATGACAGACCAGCTAGATCTACTGTCTCTATTATATTATGACAGACCAGCTAGATCTACTGTCTCTATTATATTATGACAGACCATCTAGATCTACTGTCTCTATTATATTATGACAGACCAGCTAGATCTACTGTGTCTATTATATTATGACAGACCAGCTAGATCTACTGTCACTATTATATTATGACAGACCATCTAGATCTACTGTCACTATTATATTATGACAGACCAGCTAGATCTACTGTCTCTATTATATTATGACAGACCAGCTAGATCTACTGTCTCTATTATATTATAACAGACCTGATACTGTCTATTATATTATGACAGACCAGCTAGATCTACTGTCTCTATTATATTATGACAGACCAGCTAGATCTACTGTCACTATTATATTATGACAGACCAGCTAGATCTACTGTCTCTATTATATTATGACAGAGCAGGTAGATCTACTGTCTCTATTATATTATGACAGACCAGCTAGATCTACTGTCTCTATTATATTATGACAGAGCAGGTAGATA